>NW_026695321.1:686791-810119 GCF_029851405.1 Lichtheimia ornata
CCCCCCTCCTTTCTCTCCCTCCCCCCCCCCCCCCCCCCCCCCCCCCCCCCCCCCCCCCCCCCCCCTCTCTCTCTCTCTCTCTCCCCCCCCCCCCCCCCCCCCCCCTCTCTCTCTCTCTCTCTCTTTTTTTTTTGATTCTCTCTCTCTCTCTCTCTCTCTCCCCCCCCCCCCCCCCTCTCTCTCTCTCTCTCTCTCCCCCCCCCCCCCCCCCCCCCCCCCCCCCCCCCCCCCCCCCGAGTGGGGGAAACTTTTTTTTTTTTTTTTTTTTTTTTGGTTACGCTCACACAAGATTACATCGGCTGAGCTACATCGAGCGTGCTTTATGTCCAGAGTGATGTAATCTCTCTTTGACCGCAGCTCAGTCAAATCGGCTCGGATCAACCTACTTTAATCATGGAAATGAATGTCTGGAGCAGGGGCATCGTTCCCATCCAGTGGATCTCGCAACAATGATGATTGGATAAAAGTGGCCGTTAGCTAGCAATACGTGCCTGTTCCTAGATGATCCATAAAGTAATTATACATTGACCCTTTCATTCATGCAAACGTAGCTGTGTTACACAACACGACCCTCTACATCTTTTGCTCTGCCAGGGTCCACCTACTTGACAATGAACAAAGACCACTCTTCATATAGCATCACGCTTACAAACATAAAGGTGCCTGTATCTCCAAACTTTACAATGAAACGTGGGGTTTTGACCAGAGCAATGGGCTCGGCTTGGCCAACTGCACCTTGTGTGAAAGTTTCACGTTCAACGTCGCAACTAGCCCGAAAAATATTTTTTTGGTCGTCGTTGTCGAAGAGGTCGACCCCCAGATCCAGTTTGGCTGGTGGCGACATTGCGAAATCTGGGATTGGCAAGCTTGATCGTGAAACTTACACCCAAGGTGCAGTTGGCCAGGCCGAGCACATTGCTCTATTCAAAACCCCACGTTTCATTGTAAAGTTTGGAGATACAGGAACCTTTATGTTTTATATATGTTGTAAGGGTGATGCTATATGAGAAGTGGTCTTTGTGCATTATCAACCGTCCTTACTCATGCTAGAGCCATAGCCAATAGATGTGCAGGGACGCGTTTGTGTAACTAGGCTAGACTTGAAGGGTCGATCCTATTGGTGGAGGTATGCATGATTGACCCTTCCCCTGCCTCCCTATAGTAAGGTCCGCCCATAATGGCCGTATCGAATGATTCTTCCTTATATGAGGATGCACGGGATAGCGTTAGCTGAGATCTGTCATAGATACGTAAGCATGGATAGTTAATGTGCTTGTAGAATGTCGTATAACAGCTCATTCTTTCTTGGAAGAATAATGCATTAAGCTCACAATGAATACCATGCTCCGTAACGAGTAAATGTTGGGCATCATCACTCTCAAGTTAAGTTATCTTTGCAATACAATCGTTAGAAAGCTGCCACTGCATTTTGTATTTTAACAGCATGTGAACTAGAAAGCTTCAGTGAAGTCATAAAATGTTGTGGCAAAGGAACAAAAGCATCGCGATACAACGATGTCAATGATCCAACCTCACTTTATAACCTTTCATTTCTATTCCCTCTTTCAAACCAGAAACCGACCAAGTGATCCACATCTTGCCTATATGAGCTGATAGCATGATACCCCAAGTATTATGTTCAATCCAATTTTCATTCAATGACAAAGTTGAAGAATAGTCTACAGTAGTATGGGTGGGTGTCTATCAAGTAAATCTGATAAAGGAACAACATTGCAAAGATACGAGGGATGAATCACATAGAGGCCACAGGGATAATTGTGTCATTGCATTCTTGGGTTGCTGCCGCCATAATCATCCTTCCTTCATCCATGCCTGCAAAGTAGCTGCTGCATGCATTGACTTGGGTATTTCAAATACCATCCATGGCTGCAAATCACCTTTTCAAAGATAAAAGCCCTCTCATCAATGTCATCCAATCCACCATCATCCTCAGCCGTATCCACATGATATGATCCCTCATCCCTGCTGACGACGCGCCAAGTAATCACCACAATTCTCATTACAGCACTTGATTGCATCCATCCATCATAGCCATTGCAAATCCAATTGTTGCTTGAAATGAGCCATTGTGATCGCTTCCTTTTCCATCCGGCTGTGTTCCATCCCTTTCTTGGTCGTTCCCCATTGCTGCTCAACCAGGTGAAAATTGCTTGTATTGCGGCATACTTGATTGCTGATATGGCATCATCCGTTGTAATCCGTATGTATCGAAACAAGTTGCTGCACGTAAATAACGCTGCTTGAATACGATGGCCATCTGCTGTTCGTGTAAAAGAAGGATGCTGCAAGCAAAGAATGCTGTTCGAGACAATGAAACAAAAGTCTTGATAATAGCAGTAGCAGCTGTTACGTTTGGCCGTGGAAGAGAGCGCGTGTTGTAGTAGAATGACAAGGTTGTGAACGCTGTTTGAGACAATGGATTAAAGACCTTGCTAATGGCAGCTGCTGTTACGATTGGTCGTGGTACAGGAGTGTACAAGAGAAGGTGTAGTTCAAGAGGAGGCTCGTGTGTTGTAGTGGAGTGCACACGCCATGGACTTGCCCATTCAGTCAAACACAATGGGATCAAGACCATCGTAGGATTGACATGATGGGTTGAAGCAGGACAATCGTTGCAGGTGGTAGTTGTATACTTGAATGGGGCAACAGTTGAGATAGGGAGGAAGAGATAATGAGTTGCGAGTGGAAGAAGTGGAAATTGAATAGGGCGGACACCTCTTGTATAAATGCATAAACACTATACATCCAAACCTTGATATTGAGATTGCCCCTCTCGAACCTGAAACTTTCACACAAGGTGCTCTTGGACATGCTGATCACGTTGATCTAAAAAAGAGCCCATGCTTCATTATAAAAATTGGAATGGGAGGGTATAATGTGGCATGAATGATAAATTGTAAAAAAGTTCATGCGTGAAGCGACCCCACTTGTCATGCGTTTTCCATCACTCATCCTGGAAATCCTATATCACCATAATATCAATCTTCCTCATGTTAAATGAACTTGTTTACTAATGATGGGGCAATAAATAGAGATGCATAGATGATCTATTATAAAGGAAGCTACTTGTGTTGTGTGTCATTGGTAGTGGCAGTAGAGAAGTTCTTATAAATGTCTTCTATAGCTGGAAACTTTTGCTCAAAGTCTGACAAGGAGGGTTGACGTTGTAAGCGTTGTTCTGATCGAGCTGGCTTTGTTGGTGGAGCGAGATGTTGACTATCGGCTGGTGTAGTAGATGAAGGGGAGGAGGATGAGACTGGTTGTTTGGATGCACGTAGACGAGCAGGTTTGGGTGGTGGAGGTGGTTTGGTTGATGTTGAACGTGTTGGAATAATGGGAGGAGAAGGAGATGCTTGAGGAGGTGGAGCCGATGTTGCCATTGGAGGTGGCGTTGATGATAATAAAGGCGATACGCCACTACCACCATTGGATACCTTTTCCTCAATCTTTCCCGTGCTGCTTGGTGTATTGGGTCGTTCGACGCTCATCTTTAGTCGTTGTAGCCTTGCTTCAATATCAGATGCTACCCCATTCCTCAATTTCAAATCCTCATCATCTTGTCCTGTCGTTGTTGCTGTTGCCACTTTGGGTGTTGATACAGCATTACTGTTGTTGTCATTGCGTGTGGATGATTCGGAGGCATTGCTGACAGACCGGCTGTGATGGCCACCACCACCATTTTCTTCTTTTTTCGTTGGTAGAAAATCTGATTCAAATGCTAACATGCTGTTCCTTGCTTTGTTGCTATTTTGATCATCGCTGCCTGTCAATTGATTCTTTGCTTGTATTCCAAAAGCATCGTCAATGTCGGTTTCTTTGACTGGTTCATTCGCTTGCGAAGGACTGAAAGGATCAAATTGATTGATGTTTTGTGATGGAGTCTTTGAATGTCGATTAGGTCGTCCACGTCGCATAGGTGTAATTTCAGGTAGCTGATGCGGTTGCGGAGGAAGTTTCTCAAAGATAGAAGAAGGAGAATCGGATGCACTACTGGTTGCCGTGGTAACAGTGTGTTGCACAGGAGAGCTACGCGATGATAACGTTGGCTGAGAAGTGTATGAAGGAGCTTCTTGATAAATCTACATAGCTTCCATAAGCATCTTGATCCATATCACCTATTGTTATTCATACTTACATTTCGAATGGGACATTCTACTCCTCTGAGCTGGCTGACAGCTTTTACCACCTGATAGATATTGGGTCGCTGGCTTTGATTCTCTTGTAACATTGACATGATCAATCTCTTGACTCCATCTGAAAAATGTGGCTGCGTAGGGATCGAGTATCTCGCATTCAAGATTGCAAGTTGGCCTTGCTCTTCAAAGGGCGTGGTATAATAGCAAAGCTTATACAAAAGCACACCTAGTGCCTTTAGACATGATCATTAGTATCCCATATATCCCATCGCTCAAAGTAACCCATTGCTTACCCATATATCTGCCTTTTCATTGATAGGTTTCTTTTGGTATATATCAATCATCTCAGGTGCGCGGTATTGAAGTGTAGTATGGCGTTGGATATCATCCTCAACAGCTTGGATCTCTTGGAGGGAAGTAGGCACATATGGACCTTTGGATAGGGATGCAGAGCCGAAATCGCAGAGCTTGTAATGGTTTTGAGAGAGGATCAGGATATTCTCCACCTAATAATCCAATCAAAGAAGGGTGAGTAATCACAAACTTGAGTTCTTTTGTCTCTATTGTACCTTGAGATCTCTATGCAGCACAGGGGGATTGCAATAATGAAGGTACGCCAAAGCCTGAAACAGAGCACCAGTGAGTATTAAAAGTAGACACAATAAGTGAAAAAGCTTGCATTACCTCGCACACATCACCGAAAATCTTGAGGATCTCGGGTTCAGTCAAGCGTTGCTGCAACCGTCTATTCATCAGATCAATGACACCACCACCTAAGAAAGTGACCCACCCATCATGTCAGCTATCTTTCAACATGTAAAGTTCCAGTCAATATTTACCAGGGCAGTACTCCATCAAGATGAAAGCTTCGTATCCACCGTTTGGCATTGGATCAACACGAGAAGCATAGTATCGTACAATATTCTTGTGATCCCCTAGTCGTCGCTAATGATGATGATGATGTCAATGCCACTATCGCAACCCAAGGATCATGAAGTATGTATGTACCATGAATGCAATTTCCTTTTCGATTGTTCGAAGTCGTTCGTTATCAGGAACAGCTACACGCTTGAGGACCACATATCCCGATTTGCCTTCGATCCGAGCAATGTACACATGAGCATAGCCACCTAGGGACGTTTCATCTCTGTCAATGGACTATTTTTTTTCGCTTATACGCTTGCATAGTTGTATACCTTCAGCAAGGAAGTTGTGGATAATGACTTGGTACTTTTGAACCTGGACACGGGAGCCACTTGGCATAGCTCCGGGAGGCAATGGAGGAGCATTGGAAGTGTCCATCCCCACAGGTACTGGCGGTAGGGTTTGACCGACTGATTGCTGTTCAGGAATTCGAGGTTGCCGTACTTGAGCTTGTGAATGCATTTGGAATGCTGCTGACAAGATGAAGAGAAGCAAGGCGAGACGCTCGGGAGACTCTTTCCGCAAATAGTGGCGGGAGATCAAATGAATGTCTTCGACTCCACACACACCACCACCACATGGTAGTAGAGTAGAAAAACCCACCGGATCAGAAATTTGGAATGATCGATCCCACTACTGATACTTTGATTGTTATCACACTCATTGTTTTGTATTCTCAATATACTCTCATGTATGACATTGCAAGGACAAAGGACATAATTCAATGATAACATTGATCCTGTTGCCTCGAGCCAATATCCATCCTAGTTGCTAGGCCTTTAGGCCGGGCAATAGAACGTTGTAACAATAAACAACATGAAATGATATCGCTTCCAATCCACAACATCATCAACATTGAGCTAGAATAGGGTGGTTGTAGCTTGAGGAATCATATAGAGACATACGTATATCAATTTGTACATGAAAACATAATCAAATTCATCATTCTTTATTATCAACAAGGCGTCTATAGTACCAATGGTGATGGCATCTTGTGATTGGTGTCACGTGCCGCTCTGCATTGCCATGTTGCGTGGAAACGGAGTCCCCCCCTCCCCAAACCAAAAATGGGATTATGAGTGCGACCTTGTACCTCTTGGCTGTTGAACGCGAGCATAGCTACCATGACGGCCCATGAGACAAGCGATGCAGTAGTTAACTATGACAACTTTGACGATCATCCAGTTCCACATATAAGACAAGTAAGTCTTTAGCCTTCTCTTACATTAGGAGCCAACGATTTCTCATGTGACACTGCTACTACTACTCGATGGGTGCCTTGGAACAGGAAGCTGATTGGGACTGTGGGCAAGTAAAAACTGGGACGATAGGGTTTATGCAAGGAAGCTGATGCAGACATTGATAGGATTGCTTGTACGACGATGGTGCTTCAAGGGCTTGGCATTGAGTGCACTGTGGAAGAAGTAACCAAGCAATGTGGACTGACAAGCGTATGGACGATTGATCTGGCATATCTGCTTCGGAACTACGGCCCAGACTTTACGTATTACACAAGCTATTTCGGTAGCCGCAAGGAATATCAGGGGTCAAAATTCTACAAGGCTACCTTTGATGAGGATGAGAGGCGTGTCAACAAGCTCTTTGTCGCTGCAAAGAGTCGTTCAGTGCATGTTGTTCGCATGTAAGTTTTCTTTATCGGCATGTGAGTGAGTGGATAAGATGTCTTATATATTATCATGTATCCTCCTACGGGCGGTTGATTTGCCATATAAAGGATGCTTCCGATCGACGATTACAAGCGATTTCTCTACTGCCGCCAATTCGTGATCATTGCTCTAGTGGATGCACGGCTTCTCCAATGCCAACGATGCCAGGTGATTTGATGATCTATCCATGGGAATGAGAAAATATTGATCCATACGACTAACCTTATCTATTACAGGAACGAGCCAATTGCATGCTGTCATTATGTGGATACATCCTGAATCGGTTCAAAGGTTATGATGAATATGCAGGTAAGTGACATGGGATGATGATGATGAACAATGAAATAGGATCATGGACATTTTATTGATATACACACTACAGGCCATTACATTACCCTTATTGGCTATGATCATACGGAGGATTTGTTTATCTATCGGGATCCAGCGGTTGTCGACAGCTTTTGCACTATTACAGCGGATGAGTTTGACGCCGCTCGACAATCGGATGGCACTGACAACGACTGGTAAGGCTTGTAAAATAAGGGGGGGGTGCGGCAGTGTGTGGGAAAAAGATAAAAGAACTGACGGGCGATGATGCAGCATTGTTATCAAGCTTTGAAGCAGGGGAAATCAAGAATGCGTTGTTGTATTCAATGTGTATAGAGAGAGTAGCGTTGTTGTCGTCGTCGTGCGGAGCGACATACAGAATTGCACCACATCTGTTCCCGAGCCAAGCTGAAGTCGGATCGCTGACATGCGCCCAATCGCAGGTTGTCCTACCTTTTGACCTCTAAAAAAGAAACAAGGAACGCGCCCCCGTGCAGCTTTCTACTCTTGTTCCAGCTAATAAAACCGCCACACACCTCTTTTTTTTTATCTTCTTCTTCATCTCACCTTATCCTACAATGACTGCTGCAAACTTTGAACACTATCCCAAGAATGTCGGTATTCTTGCCTTGGAAATGTACTTCCCTCATCGTGTAAGTATTTTATACTTTTACCTCTTGTATCCTAGGTAACTCATTCTTGTTATTAGTGCGTCGAGCAATCCGAGATGGAAACTTTTGATGGTGTGAGCAGTGGCAAGTACACAATCGGCCTCGGTCAAGAAAAGATGGCCTTCATTGATGATCGTGAAGATATCCAATCCATTTGCTTGACTGGTAAGAATAGTTGGGGTTGCTGTGGTGATAAAAAGAGAATGAGAGATCATTAACAAGACACATGATGTTGTTGTTGTAGCTGTGCAGACCTTGATGGAAAAGTACAACATTGCCTATACCGATATTGGCCGTTTGGAAGTGGGAACTGAGACCATCATTGACAAGTCCAAGTCTGTCAAATCCACTTTGATGACCCTCTTTGGTGAACATGGCAACACTGAAATTGAAGGTATCGATACTACCAACGCTTGCTATGGTGGTTTCAATGCTTTCTCCAATGCCGTCAACTGGATCGAATCCTCATCCTGGGATGGTCGTAAGGCTATTGTCATTGCTGGTGATCTTGCTCTCTATGCCTCTGGTGCTGCTCGTCCCACCTCTGGTGCTGGTGTCGTTGCCATGTTGGTTGGTCCTAATGCTCCCATTGTTGTTGAACGTGGTATGTATGCATGTGTGTGTGTATGTGCGTATAGAGTGTTTGAATCTCATCCTATTTTATCCAAGGCTTGCGAAGCACCCATATGGAACATGCCTATGACTTTTACAAGCCTGATATGCATTCCGAGTACCCCGTTGTAGATGGCAAATTCTCCAACATTTGCTATCTCCGTGCCTTTGATACTTGCTACAAGCGTTACATGGCCCGTCTTGGCAAGCAATTGAACAAGGAGAAGCCTAGCATGGATGATATCGATTATGTCGTGTGCCACTCGCCTTATGCCAAGTTGGTCAACAAGTCTTTTGCCCGTGCTGTAAGTTATTTTTTTTTCATTGCAGATTTGGGGGGTGGGGGTGGTAGGAGTGTATATATATATGGGGGGAGTGGTAAGGGTGCGATTAAGGGAAAAGGAGACAAAGCTGATCAGGTGATCTATTCTATAGTCGTACAATGATTTCCTTTTGGATCGTGACAATGAAAAGTATGCCCCTATTCAAGCATTCGGTGATCTTGAATATGGCCAATCTTTGGAGAACCGTGATTTGGAAAAGGCTTGCGTTGCATTCACCAAGGCTGGTTATGCTCAAAAGGTCGGACCTTGTGCTTTTGTTCCCAAACAAATCGGTAACATGTACACTGCCGCCGTATGGGCTGGTCTTGCATCACTCATTTCCGAGGTCGATTCCGAGACCCTTCAGGGCAAGCGTGTCCTCTTGTACTCTTATGGCTCTGGTTTGGCCGCTTCCATGATCTCCTTCCGCATCGTCGATAACACCACCTCCATCAAACAAACCCTCAACTTGCGTGAACGTCTTGCTGCTCGTGTCCACTCTAAGCCTGAAGATTTCGCAGAGGTAAGAGAAAAACATGATGATGGTGATGGGTTTTGCAAGAATGCTAGGGTGATGTCTAACACACATGTTACGTTATAGGCTATGAAGATCCGTGAAAACACTCACAATGCTTGTGATTATTCCCCTGTCGGCAGCCTCGATAACATTGCCTCGGGTGTCTACTACATTGAAAAGATCGATGACAAGTGGAGACGCTTCTACAAGCGTAAGGATTAAGTTATTTGTTTCCTGTGTTTTTTTCTCTTTCTTTCTTTTCCCCCTATAATCACGTACACACACTCCCTTAATTGTAATGAACGTCCTTTGGTTTCGCTGTTAATGCCATAAAGTTTTGTATGACTTTGTTCAAGTTGTAAAATGGGGATATTGTGTATACATCGCTATAGGGATATCGAAGGGGAAGGAGGTCTACTACAACAGCTTTTCAATATCGGCACCAATATCCTTGGGCTCAGTCACTGATGAATAGCGCTTGACAACGTTGCCTTGACGATCAATCAAGAATTTCTATAACGTCGACATGCATTAGTACCTTACCTCCCATATGCACACATGCATTGAAAGCTTACCTCAAAGTTCCATTTGACACGTTTCATGCTATACGATGCAATGTTAGTGCACATGGATCACACCATTCCATACGCGACTTACCCCATGATACCAGGTTGGGCTTCCTTCATAAACTTGTAAACAGGTGCGGCGTTGTCTCCGTTTACTTCACTGTGCATGTGTGTAACGTGTGTTATATGCAATGTTGTGCAAACGACGACAAGGATCAAAAGACGACTTACACTTTTGCGGTGATGGGGAACGAGACGTCATAGGTCAATTTACAAAAGCTGACAATTTCTTCTTCGGTGCCAGGTTCTGTAGAGTAAAATGGGGTGACCCAAGGCCAACACGCAATTTGACATGAGATCTTTCTATTATGCGTTCACATGCATTCTACCAAGTTTGTCTTACCTTGACCAGCAAATTGGTTGCATGGGCAGCCAATGATGGTAAAGCCGCGGTCCTTGTACTTTTGATACAATTCTTCCAAGCCAGCGTATTGCTTGGTGAAACCGCATTTGGACGCGACATTGACAACAAGCACCACCTGATGATTCGAATGAATAGTTGTTGGTGAATACAACATCGACAAGGGCAAGTCATCCTATCTTACATTGTCCTTGACGGAGCTGAGGGACCAATCTTGGTTCTTGATGTCCTTGACAGTGTAATCGAAAAAGTTGTTGCTCATTGTAGTAGTTGTTGTAAGATGATAAGAAAGATGTGATAATGAGACGTCAAGTGAATCTCCCCCTTTTTATACACATCTATCAAGCGGCGGAACATGATATGCATTTCACTTGAGTCATGAAAACTAAAGATCGACCTGCACAAGTCGCGCGAAAGCAAAACATACATTGAAACCATGATTGGCTTACAAGCGTGATTGGTAAGCATACGAGGACCTTATGCTGAGTGCTTGTGTACCCTGGACAACGTTGGGCCGAAACAGCCGTTGATTGTCGTCGTCAGCTTGCCTTTTTTAGAATTTAGGAATTTGGTATCGTAAGCTGGATTTCCAAAGTACATCCCAAAAGAGCCATGCTTATTCTGTAGTCATCGCATCAGCGCCTTTTCAGTCACGTGGACACCCATGTTCCAATGGGTTGGGATAAATGCCAAGACCACCTCTTACCGAGGTTTTATACAACAAAGTGGGCTCATTCAAATGAACAGCAAGTTGCATGGTTACCAGCAAACGTGGACACAAGTATCATTGCAGCTTCTACTCTTTCAATTTCTCTATTGCTACAGCAACAGCAACAAGTGCATGAATCATAGCACCAAGATGCTGTTCCGCTGAGATCAAGAGGGAAGAATGCGATAGATCAGATCTATCACATGTGCCATTCCACACCACCTGAATAGCATACGACACCATCCATCGATATAAAACACCATGATGATGATGATGACCTATTCTTTATGGTGTTTTCGCACTAAAATGCTAATCTCAATCTTTTCTATTTTAGGATCAATTGTTTTCTGTTGCCCCGCCGCCGCCGCCGCCCACAACCAATTGCTTTCTCGGGTTTTAGTTGAGAGCTGGGAGTGAGGAAATCAGGGCCTAGTGGTGAGTTGCCCACATCCATACACCCCCCAAAAAACAGTGTTTATAGAAGATTACAGAAAAAAAGACAAAACAACTACAGGTTAAAAAGGGCAAGTAATTATGTATGGGATGAGAAGAAAAGAGTATACATTGTAATGTGGGAACGTCGCATGGCGGATGGATGAATATGGGATAGAACGAAGGAACGAGGAGGGATCATGGTGAATGAATAATAATCCTGCTGCTGACGAATCAGAGTGGTGAAGTGGAAGAGGAATCGGTCATGAGCGAGGGAATATCATCTTCAGTGGTAGATGTGGAAACTGAAGATTGGTGGTGGTGATGTTGTTGCTGGTTGATAATAACCGAAGGTGTATGGAAAAGCGATTCACCCTTGTGTTGTTGTGGAGTGCCATACGTGGTCAGGCATTCTGGAGCAGGTAATCGAAAAGCCAAAACTTGTTCATCCAAATCCAACCAATGGTCTCGTTTGCCTTCTTGTGTAGGTGATGGTGGCAAATACACTCCAGAATCATTAATAGTGGATAGCTTGTAGATTTCGGCCTTGGGTGTCTCACGTAATGCATTGGCAGGCTGCTCTTTGGGTTGTAAAAGTCCAGGCTTTTTAAATGTGGGCATGGTCAAAGCGAATGGTTTGCCTGCTGCTGCTGGTTGTTGTTGTTGTTCCTCGGGGCTGCTTGCCACCTTGTTATTGGCACTGCCCTTCCAGAATTTGGTAGGTTTCAAGAATGACTTGTATCCACTACTTTGCTGCTGCTGTTGTTGTTGTGCAGCCTGTTGTTGCTGTTCGGGAAGGATAGCAGTGGACATGAGTGTGAGTGAGTGAGTGAGTGTGTATATGTGTGAAGAGGGAAAGGGGGCGTTAAAAAGAGGAAGAGAAAAAGGTAATGTTGTGAAAAAGAAATGAAGAACGACGAGAGGAGGGGTTTTAACAAGACCGATATGAAAATGAAACTAGACCATACTCTTCAAAGCCCACCAGGTGCCCTTTGCCGAGAGTGTGTAAAGGCGACCGGTGTTTGAATACTCAAGCATATTTATGTGTGTATGTGTGGGGTGGGAGAATGAAGATTGAATGTGTGCGTGTGTGCGTGTGTGTGATGCTCAGCACACACGCGGCTGAGGATCCTGGGTAACACTTCAACTCCACCCCCCTTTTACAAGTTGCTTGGCATTTATTGACCCATGGTCAATTGGTAATGTCTCTTTTTCTATACTTGCCATATCCATTCGCATCATCAATTCTGAAAAAGAAGGCCCTCTTGTTGCTTGTTCATTAGTGCAGGAGATGCGTGGTTTGCATTGGTCATGTGCGCTCTCTTATGAACACAGCGCATCCTGCATATCAACCACTCCTTGGCATGACTTTGTCACCCGACATTGATTATCCGCTGGTCGTCTTTAACACCTTCTCTCGTATTCAGCAACTCAATCGCAACCCCCAATTGCAATTACAAGGATCCCGCTAGCCAACATGCTCAACATTCATGAAATGAGTAAGGGTACCAGAGGCTGATGCCGTCATTCGACTTGCAAGTTTATTATTCACACATTGTCTAGAAATAGGAGGAAGCTATTATGCGTCTCAAAAAAAGATACTTTCGGATGTGGCGGTTGATGGGCTGCATGATGAATATGGTGACACAAGGAAAGGTACCGCATGATGAAAACGGTGAGAATGCTCTCACAACGGTCATTGAACAAGGAGAGAATAGGGTGCTGATATCCTTTGTTGTAGGGCAACGTGAATGATGTTTCATGGAAGGATGATGAGGTACGTAGTCTGCTGTTGTCAATGGACCCTACTCTACTATTGCCATTCCTCTTCCTCTTCCTTATTACCGATTGATTAACCGAGACAAACGTATTTTTGTATTGCATGGATAGGATGAAGGAAGAAAGGAGTTTATTACAGCTTATCCACCATGACGTGCTGGGTGCAACAAGCGTTTCCATGCATGGTGACACCACGATCGTATCCGCCTTGAAAATGGCTTTTTGCATGTGGTGTTAGTGGTAGGTGGTGATGAAGGATACGTCAAAGTGGATGTTGAGGAGGTATGCAGAGTGGATGATTGCTCACTTTGTCGTCTAGAATGATTGCCGTATTCATGCCACCACACGGGATAGGATACACGACGATACTTCAATGACAAACTACAAGCCGAGGATGAAGGACTGTCAAAACGATTCAAGCCGGATTCGGCAGCTGGGATGAAGATGTCATCATTGTGATATGGAAACGGCAAAGGCAACATGTCGATCACGATGTTTTCTGTCAACCTGCTATTGCGTTTGTTGGTGCTGCTGCTTCCCGTCAACAAGCTTTCATGAGATAGTTGTTTCATCCTTGACGATCGTTGTGAGCTGTAACATCTTTTCGAGAATAAATCACCTTTTGCGCAAGGATTTTGTTGTTGTTGTTGTTGAAATGAGTGTTGCAACAAGTTGTCACGAGTCAATGGAAGATAAGAATGGCGCTTGTGATCATTGTCTTTGTTTGATATGGACAAGCAGTCAATTGTGGACCCTGAAGGACTTGGATCCCATAGTGTGCTAGTATTAAGCGAGCACATGAAGAAGGCTCTCTACGTTTTTGAGTGAAAAGAAGAATAAACAAAAAGAGAGAGAGGATCGGCAAATGGATGGGATATTTATAATACTGAAAGATTGTTGTCACATTATCATACTTGCCGATGATGATGTTGATGATGATGATGATGATGAAAATTTGGGTTGGCAGTGGGTGCATGTTGTCAAAAGAAAGCGGCATTTCCGTATTGTTTGTTTGGTGAGTATATAATAGTAGCGGTGATCTGATGCTTTCTGCAGCAGTCTTCTTCTTCCGCCCATACTCAGCAGCATGGAAGCAGCGTAAATGGGTAGTAGGCGGGGTGCACGCTAAAACGGCATGCCCAAGTACCAAGTTGGCATATGAATTGGTTGGCGAGGATGTTTCAGGCGGTGAAAACCTGCGATCTGTTTGCGTCATGTTACTTTTTCCAGCAAACATCATGCAACTGCAGCAACACGTCTTTTCTTCTCTCTTTTCCTTGTTCCCTCTCTTTTCGATCCACCCAAAAGTCATCGTCGAATGGAAAAATCAAATCAACCACCACAAGGGCAACTTCCAGGTTACCCACCTCCTCCCCAACAACAAGGATATCCACCACCACCGCCACCACAACAACAAGGTTATCCACCACCACCACAAGCTCCCAATTATGGTGGATACGATAATCCCAACTATGGTCAACCACCACCACCACAACAACAACAACCACCGAACGATGGCTATTATGGAGGAGAATCACAAGAAAAAGCGATACGACCTTCTAGCGGATGGAAGGATATTTGGGCAGCCATCTTGTGGGTGCTCAACTTTGGTGCATTCATTGGTGTTTCCGTTTTGGCCTTGCGCACGTATCATGGCAACCAGGGTCACACTGCAGGCGGCATTCCATCGTCTACCCAGTACTCTGGTGTCGTTTTCGACACGGATGCCATGAGGATTTTTGGCTATAGTGCCATTGTTGGATTTGGATTGAGCTTTTTGTATTTGATGCTGATCAACGCGTAGGTATCATCATTATCGCTTATGATTTCACCCGTATTGATCGAATATGTAGGATACCGCGTTTAATGATCCTTATCACCTTTATTGGGAGCATCATTGTTTACTTTGGTGTTACCATCTACTACTTTACTCAACACTACTACTCGGCAGCTATTGTCTTTTTGATCTTTTCGGTGCTCTATCTTTTTGCATTTTGGTGGTGGCGAAGTAGAATACCATTTGCAACAGGTAAGGTGTAACATGAATTGGATGTTGTTGCATATGTCAAAAGAACGGCAGCCCAAATGCTTATGCATGATTTGAATCTCCTCTTTTAGTGATGTTGGAAACGATATGCAATATCACACGAAGTCATCCAAGCACCATTGTGTTTGGAGTGATTGCACTCATTGTGCAAACGGCATTTAGCATTTGGTTCTCTCTTGTGGTGATCGGTGCGTATCAAACATGGTTCAGCACAACAAGCAACAATGCCAGCCTTAATCTTGCCATGGTATTTTTGGTATTTTCGTTCTATTGGACATCCCAGGTAAATTTAAGTTTAGATTGAATTATGCAATGTAACTCATTCACAAGCAAAAAAGGTGATTTCGTATGTCACCCATGTCACTTTGGCAGGCGTGTATGCCACGGTCTACTTTTTGAACGACACTGTACGACATCCAATTCTTGGAAGTTTACGACGTGCGCTCACCACAAGCTTTGGATCCATTTGCTTTGGTAGTCTCTTGATTGCCCTTGTCAACTTTATCCGTTACTTTCTCAACCTCGCTCGTATGAACAGCGACAATGGCATCTTGAGCTGCTTCCTCTTTATTATCCAATGCATTGTTGGCTGCTTCCAAGGGTTATTTGTATGTTTCATTTGTTTGTTGGCGACACCTATTCTCACACACACCTATGTTATTAGGAATGGTTCACCTATTACGCATTTAGTGGGGTTGCCATTTTCGGACAAGCTTTTATTCCATCAGCTCGACGCACATGGAACTTGGTCAAGGATCGTGGTATTGATGCTATGATCAATGATTCATTGATCGGCAACGTCTTGTTTATGGGCAAGTGTTTCACACACACATGTATACTAAATGCACCATGGCTCATTCACCGTAAACAATGAATAGGCGGCTTGCTGGTTGGTGTGCTATGCTCACTTTTGGGTTTCATTTATCTCGAAGTCTCCAGGCCTGCATACAACCAAACAGGCGGAATGACACCCGTTGTTGTTCTCGTGTGTTTCCTTATCGGTGCATCCATGTTTTCTAGCATTGCCACAGTAATCTCCAGTGGTGTTGCAACTACGTTTGTTTGCTTGGCAGAAGATCCTGATGCTCTTCGAAGGTAAGAAGACATAAATCATACTTCACTTAGAGAGATTAACCAATCATTGTGCTATTAGAACACGTCCACAACTCTTTGAAAAGGTGGGTATCTTTGATATCCTCTTGTATCAAAAATCTTCATACTCATATCGATATCTCTCTTAGATCCGAGAAACCTATCCTCGCGTTGTCCAAGGCGTTTAAATAACATCAATATTGCATAACGAAAATACTTTTTTTTTTGGTAATTCATCATTCTAAGATACTAATACATAAACAATGCTCCTTATTTTTTCTATCATGAAGAAGACACCTTCTTGTCCTGTTCAATGGCGGTATTCACACTGATTTCCAAAAGCGTGTTGAGACGTGAGATCATGGAACGCGGGTCATCGAGCACACCAGCAGCACACAATGCGTTATCATAGACCTAACATGTAGTGTTAGCAGTGAATGAGATGATTTACAGGGTTATCAAGATCCTTACTTGTTCGGCAACCATCTTTGCCAAATCAGGGTTTTGTTGGCGGATTTGGAACAAGCCTCGCATCACGGCATGATCAGGGTTGATTTCGAGACGAGTGGGTGTTGGTGGTAATTGTCCCATCTTTGCAGAGCCTTCCATCATTTGCATCATCTTACGCATAGCAGGGCTTTCATGCTCAAGCACTAATAAAAGAAAATCAATCATCTCTCTCTCCATCCATCCTCTTCCCCTCTCCCATAACTTACCAATAGCAGGGAATTTTTCAAGTCGACGTGAAACATCCACTTGCTTGACGATATCAGAGCCCAATGTTTGCTCAATCCACTTGGCCAATTCCTTGGCATCCGATTCAGAAAGCGAGGCACTGTTGCTATCGGGGGAATCACGCTCCTGTTGCAAGAGAGGATCGGTTGCGGCTTCTGGTGAATCAGCTGCAATAAGTTCAACACCTTGGAACTCCTTGAGATGGTTGACGACAAATTCATCCACGGTTTCGTACAAATACAAGAGCTCAACGCCCTTCTTTTTGAACATTTCAGTGTAAGGACTCTCCTCAGCGTACTTGCGCTTTGGTGTCAAAAGGTAGTAAATGCGGTTCTGGCCCTCTTGCTTACGATCCACGTATTCATTCAATCCAATCATCTCGCCCTCCTTGGTAGTAGAGCTCTCAAATCGCAATAGCTTAGCAATATCCTTCTTGTACATAGGGTCTGTACAAACACCCTCCTTGATGAATTGACCAAAATCAAGGAAAAAGTCGTTATACTTGGCAGCGTCCTTCTTGGCTTCGCCTTCCAACCAGCGCAATACACGTGAAGTCATGACCATACGCAATTTGGACAAGATGTTGTCTTGAAGCAATTCACGTGACACGTTCAAAGGAATATCCTCAGAGTCGACAACACCCTTCACAAATCGTAACCAATCGGGCAACAATCCCTTCGACTTGGGCTGAATCAACACCTTGCGAGAGTAAAGTGATACACCAGGCTCTGTGCGTTCACCCAATGCTTCCATATGCTTCTCAGGGACATACAAAACGGATGCAATAGACACTGGGGCATCGGTCTTGAAATGAAGGGTGTATTGTGGATCATCCCAGGCACCGGCAATGAAACGATAGAATTGCTTGTGGTCATCAGCTGATACTTGGCTTTTTTCCTTTGTCCACAAAGGTTCCACCGTGTTCACTTCAGCATCATTTAAGTAGATTGGGAAGCCGACAAAGCTATCGTATAAAAATGAATACATGGGATAATCATAAAAGGAAGGGGGCAATGCTTACTTTGAGTATTTCTTGATGATCGAATCGACCGTCAAGTGTGAGCCAAAGCTCTTGCAATCATCACGGAGTTCAATAACGATCTTGGTACCAACAGCAACGTTCTCAGCCTCTGCAACAGTGTAAGAACCCAAGCCATCCGTTGTCCAGCAATAACCCTTCGATCCTGGTTTGGCAGAGCGCGTGTAAACCTTGATCTTCTCTCCCACCATAAACTAAAAGATGTCATCTCGTTAGCCATCCAGGAATAAGAATTGAAAAAGATTCATGCGTGTTACCGTTGAGTAGAAGCCCACACCGAATTGACCAATAATATTCTCCTTGGCATTAGCAGAGCCATCCTTGTCAAGCTTCTCCAAAAAGCTCTTGGAACCAGAGCGAGCGATGGTGCCCAAGTTCTCATTCAGCTCTTCCAAAGTCATACCAATACCATAATCCTGGGGTTATATGCATACATCAATACCTCTATCTTCCTTTGTGTGCGTACGTGTGTGCATTGTCTTACTTGGATAATGAATTGCTTCTTGTCACGATCCACCCACAAACGAATTTCAAGGGGCTTTCCAGAATCAATTGAAGGATCGCTTGCTTGTGAATGACGCAATTTCTCAAGAGCATCTGCAGCATTGGAAATAAGCTCGCTAATATGGAAAATGATCAGCCATCGACCTTTATAATCCTCAAGTCAACATGCTCACCGAATAAAGATCTAAAGCCAACAACGATGTTAGTATAACCCAAAGATGGTATCTCAATGTCAACCCATTACCTCCTTTTCCGAATACAAAGAGTTTGCCACAATATCCAACAATCGCTTGGTCTCGGTCTTGAACTCGTGTACTTGTTCCTCGCCAGTGATAACTTCTTGCTCTTCGGGTGCCTGAGAAGTAGTGGTGGCAGCCTCCTATGTATATGAGTATACATGTATCAGCTTCGTAGTTTGGTCGAGTGTCATAGAGAACTTACCTCCTCGTCAGTCGAAGTGGTTGTCGAATAGTAGAGCTTTTCAATCACTTGCTTGCTGGCAATGCCTGAAGCAGCAGCACCATTGGCCTGGATCGTGGGCGTTGACTAAATGACAGGTTCGATCGATTAGACCACAACCTTCCTACAACAAGACGTGTTTACTTGCCAGAATCAAACGTGCATGGCGCCATTGACGTTGTGCCGAATGTCGAGAAGCGGTTGCGATGCGAGAGACTGAAGAACGACCAAGTTGCCTGAGCATGGTGGGACTGATCGAAAACAAAGGAACCTTGAGCCTGCCGACAAAGCCCGACTACTTTGAAATTGGGGATTTGACAGGCTCCCCGCTATACAGCACTTCCATTCCGATCGACTACCAGTGTCATGCATTATCCCTTAGATGATAGCATAGGCTATTCAATATATATAAACTATAATCGTGCATCCAGAAGCCTGCGTGATGGTATCATTGTAATCTATGCCACGCTCATCCATCACAGCAATGGGTGTGTCAAGAGCGAGTGTTGTGATTCTATTGACAATAAATAGAAAGGATTGGAATGTGTGCGTAACTTGGATCCAATGTATGGATCTCCAACTCATAGTGCTATTATACAATCCAGGTCACTTTAAGCCATGTACATCCAATGTAGTATCACCTGACTCCGCACACACAAATGGGATTGACACAAGCCGTCGTTAAACAGCGCTAGACTAACAATGTTTGGAAAATGAAAGTGGCTATTTATTCGAGGCTGCATTATTCAGGATTCAATTACATAAAGGGCAACGCGTGTCATTTTCTCGAGTAGTTTGCCATTATTATCAAGCGCAAAGTGACCCATGGCTCCCCTTATACTCTTTGACCCAATGAATCTTTGCAAAGCACCTTATGCACACAGCACAAACAAAGAATACCAGCAACGTAATGGTGTAACAAACAAGAGGCCAAAAGGATTCTTTTCTTTAATCAATAGGTAAAATGAGGCTCAATTGCTTGGTAATAAGTATCCATGCATAACCCGTTTACTAATAGAAGAAAACAATGAGTCAGGGAATTTTGGATGCCGCCCAAAGAAAGAAAACAAAGACACTTACCAACTTCTGCTCCTTAAGACCATCCTTGAAGAAGGTGAAGTAGGGGGTGACACCATCATCACGGTAGTTCAAGAGACAGACCATACCCTCGGGATCCATCGACTCACCAACGAAGAATTCGTAGTCCTAGAAAAGAGGAGGAGGGAATGGTTAATACGACGAGATACAAAAGTCCTTGCAATGGATATGGATATATACCTTGAAGTTACCCAAGATCTTCTTGACGAGAGCAGCAGCACCCTTTTCGAAGGCAGGGATACGCTCAGGGTTGGATTCCTCGAGCTTCTTCTTCAAAGCCTTCATGTAACCCTTGATGTAGCTCATGTAGGACTTCTTGTCAAAGGCAGTCTCGGTAAGACGGAAAGAGTAGACAACGTTGTTGACGGTTTGAGCAGACTCCTCAACACCTTCGTCACCACCTTCAGCAGAGGGGTTGGCACCGATATCAACATCACCTTCCTTGATAGTGATCATCTATAAAGTAAATAGATATGAGCACCCTTTGTTCCCACGAATAAACGCGTATGCACTTTTTCCCCCATATTGTAAAGTACTTACTTGGCAGTCGACCTCATAGGCGATGTCGTCAATTTCCTTGATGGGCTATAAACACATGAAATGGAGAGATGAGCACTTGTGTTCTATTACCATTGGGCAGTGTGATCGGGCCATCGTGGATGGATTCCATTGAGATGCGTGGTGTTACTCGAAACTTACATAGGCATCAGAGAAGAGTTCGTCACCTAGACAAAGCCATCCATCGTATTAATACATCATCCAACCAATGGTCCTTTCAATGGATGGATTGGATACATACCAGAGATGATATCAGTGTACAAAAGCATGGCGGATTAGATAAACCGATGGATGGGTGTGAGAAAGAGAAGGATATGTGGAGATGCAGGCGGGATCATCCATGAAATGCAGCGGGTCCAGAGCAGTCTAGCCAATCACGTTCAACTCATTCAACAAACCAAAAGTGAGTTCGCATACACGTTGATCCAGGCAACGGTTGCCATCGTTTTTTCCCTAATTATACAAAATGAGCAAACATTCTATATCTCTTTACATGCCGATCCCATGGAACCATCATCATTAAGCGTGTTCATGTATCCATCAAGCACCAACCACCCCTCCATTCATTAGCTTAGCATCGCGTAGCCTGGTTATTATGTACAATGTTGCTGTTTAATAAATAACAACTCTTTATTTGACAAGTATTACTATTATAGCATGCTCTCAACAGTCATCGACTTTTGTATATAGGATCGCCATGTGGCAAATCGGTATTGCTCAAAGAAGAGGTATCACATGAAATAGGAAATGTCTTGTCCGACCGCCAGTGAGTTCTTCAATTTCATCTTCTTTATGGTTTTCTTCTTTGCCAAGCTAGCCCTGTTGGCTATAGGAGGAGGAGGAGGTCTTCTCGCCAATGCCTTTTACCTACCAGGCGTTGCTCCTATTGACTATGCGAATGGCGACAATGTTCCTCTCTATGTCAACTCACTGACACCCATGTCGAATCAACAACTCAAGTCTCTACTCGCGTACGACTATTATGATCCTCGCTTCCACTTTTGCCAGCCTGAAGGTGGTCCACAACAGCAATCAGAAAGCCTCGGCAGTATCATGTTTGGTGATCGCATCTTCTCATCGCCATTCCAGGTATGTGAAATAGGAGGGCGCACCAAGTGGATCAGGTGATCTAATATCATGCCACCACCACCACCAGCTTTTCATGGGCAAGGATGAGACATGTAAACGCTTGTGCGTGTCTGAAACGATACCCAAGGAGGATGCTCAATACATCAACCAGTGCATCAATGATGGATACGCCTTGAACTTTGTGGTGGATGGTTTACCAGCAGCTCACATTTCCACGGATGAACGTACCGACGAGGAATATTACAGCATTGGATTTAGATTGGGCGAATCAGACGCTAAAGGTCCCGTTCTCAACAATCACTATGACATTTACATTGACTATCACGAACGTCCTGATGGCAAAAAGCGTGTGGTTGGCGTCGTTGTCACTGCATCCAGTTTCGATCGTGATCCAAAAGCTGAAAAGGTGGCATGCGATGGTGGTGCTCCTCTGCATCTCAAGGATGATGGATCTCAACAAGTTGTCTATACCTATAGTGTCACTTGGCGTGTAAGTGCATACATGGTTGTGCATTGGCTTATCTTCTTACCTATGATGACAGGCTTCAAAAACCGCATGGGCTACACGTTGGGATAATTATCTCCATGTTCTTGATCCTTCCATCCATTGGTTCTCTCTTGTCAATTCGGTCGTCATTGTTTTATTCCTCACTGGCATGGTGGCCATGATTTTACTTCGCGCTCTCCACAAGGATATTTCTCGTTACAATGCTGTTGAAGCTCAGGTACTTTTTTCGTTTACATATACATCTTTGGATTACCTTGATTTAACCATGTTGAACATGTAGGAAGATGTTCAAGAAGACTACGGCTGGAAACTCGTACATGGTGACGTTTTTCGTGCTCCTGCAAGATCCATGTTGCTATCAGTCTTGGTTGGAAGTGGTGCACAGCTTGTTGCTATGGTTGCTTTGACGCTAGGCAAGTAGTGGTGGTTATTATTGTACGATGGAGGAGGATGCTAACATTGGGGTCATTGTAGTCTTTTCGGTCTTGGGTTTCCTATCTCCCTCAAATCGTGGTGCTCTTGCTACTGTGATGGTGATCTTCTTTATGCTATTTGGTTGCATTGCCGGATTTGTGTCAGCACGTATTTACAAGATGAATGGTGGTGAAAATTGGAAGCTTAATATCCTCTTATCTGCCACGCTACTTCCAGGGTAAGAAAGAAGGAGGGACTCTTGATGATGATGATTGACCATGTTGTTGTATGCTTTATAGCTTGATCGCTGGTAGTTTGCTTACCTTGAACTTTTTCCTTATTGGATCCCAATCCTCTGGAGCTGTTCCCTTTGGTACCATGATTGCTATTGCTGGTATTTGGCTCTTGATTTCGCTTCCTCTTAGTGTGGTCGGCGCCTATTTTGGTTTCCGTAAACCTCGCATTGAGCATCCTGTACGCACAAACCAAATCCCACGTCAAATCCCAGATCAGCCTTTCTATTTACGTCCAGTACCATCGATCTTTATGGGTGGCATTCTTCCATTTGGCGCCATTTTCATTGAACTTTACTTTGTCATGAACAGCATTTGGTTCCATCGTATCTACTATGGCATTGGTTTCTTGTTCCTTGTCTTTATCGTCCTTATCTTGACATGCTCCGAAGTTACCATTCTTTTATGTTACTTCCACTTGTGCAGTGAGGATTATCATTGGTCATGGCGTGCTCTTTTGACATCTGGTGCTGCTGGCTTTTACGTCTTTTTGTATTCTATTCTCTACTATCTAACCAAGCTGGATATCAATTTTACAAGTACCATTCTCTACTTTGGATACTCTGGTGTCATTTCCCTCCTCTTCTCCCTGCTCTCAGGATCCGTTGGCTATTTAGCTTGCTTGGTCTTCTTGCAGAGGATCTTTGCTAGCATCAAGGTGGATTAGAGATAGACATTTCATCTTGCAATAAACCCGAATCTTCTTATCCCAGCACTATTGCATAAACAATCAATCACTTGTACAACATGCTCTTGCATGACAACTCTCATTTTGCTCAACCTTGTACTATATCCAACAATGAGTTCCATTTATAAACCAAAATTCATCCGTCAATAGATAATCCATGTCAAAATGTCAAGTAGATCTATTGCAGCCTGAGGGGAATAATGAAAGTGGATGGGAAGGGTGTTTCGAGTCAAACTATCATCCTAAGGACTATGCTGCTGCTGCTTTATCCATCTCTGCTTGGGTCTTGGTCTTGAGAGACAAGGCGTGGATACCATGTTGTAATTCATCATTCAAAAGGCCGTATACAAGGCGATGTCGTTGCATCATGGACTATGTACAACAAGGGGGTGGGTGGGATGAGGAGATCAGATAACAAGCCTGGTGTACATCATTCGTACTTGGTCCCTTGATACTTACTTTGCCTTCAAACTCTTCAGACACAATGGTGATGCTTTATCATATATAGAACATCAGCCTTGGATCACGTAAATGGGTGTATATCACATTACCGAAAGTGAGTCTCGTTGCTCGTATTTCCTCTCATAGCAGCATGGCCAGCATGCAGGTGGCTTTCATTGACAATTTCAAGTGTGGAAGGCTTGAGAGCCTCGGTGATCTGATGGAGCATAGCATTAGGTGGATTTCGCTACAATGTGTATAGGCGACATTTACCTTGTTTTCGACAGAGAGCTCAATCGGTCCTTTGGTTGCCATAGTAAAAGTGTACAAGAGGTAGAAGCCGCTGGCGGCCCAAGAAGGGAAATTGTGGAATTTGATTCAGCAGCCCCAGCGCCCTCATTTGACACATAGCTTCCTTATCCATCTATCTTCTTCCCCATCCCTTTCTTGTTCCTGTTCACCATGTATGATACATGTTGTCATTTCATCTAGTGGTTTAAAATTTTATAATGATAAAAGAAGATTGTCAAGGTTATTGGTGTGTCTTGTGTTAAAGGGGGATGAGCAGAAGATGTAAGGTAATGGTTACAAAAAGGATCACCGTGGATGGAGTGATTAAAGCGTATTAAGACGACGAGAGACCCGAAGCAGAGAACGAAGATATGAAGAATTGGATGACCTTTCAAATGTTATCATGAACATCAATCACCTCATATCGCTTTCACCTACTTGTCATTGTAATTGTGTCCATTATCAATAGGATAACACCTTGAAACTTAATGGATCAGCGATGTACCCTATTCTATGGTGATAGGAAGCACTATGTAAAGGGTTGGGTGGTAGAAGGTTAGCGTGTAGACAGGTCTTTATGCAGGCTGTACCCCGCTTTGTAATGGGGAGGAAAAAGCTGTCACAATGGAAAAGGCGCCAGACTTCGATTTTCGCGGCTTGAGGGTCGGGAGGTTCAAGAGCTCCGAGAGTGACACACAGCTGAAATCCTGCAGCTCATGTGCTGAGCCTTTCTCTCTTCTCTTTGACTTCCTCCCCAATATGAGTGCCACAGCCAATGACGATAGTCAAGAAGAAAGAATAACTCTACATGAAAGCAACCAAGATAGCCATGTCGACAATGACACCAATGAAACAGCAAACCAGACTTTGAATGAGCCTTTTGTGGAAAACGGCAGTGGCAATGAGAACAGCGATGCTTCACCACCACCTCCACCACAACAGCCCTATACGGATAATGATAATGATGATGGTGAAGATACCACTCCTGGTGCGATGTATGATCGAGCACCCTTATTATCACGATCCTATTCACAAGAGAGCACTATCAGCACTGATTCAGCACCACCACCTTATGAACTCTATCCACCTGCGAAGACGATGTTTGGTAGGGCGTACAATTGGCTTCGGCAACTACCTCGCATACGACGGCGTCATGGTGCTATTCGACTACCGACACTACCTATCCATCGTTCACGACATAGCCAACATGCTGATTCGCTATCATCCACCTCGATAGATTCGATTGCATCATCAGCGTATCCAGCAACATGCTGTTCATATTATTACCATGTCCTTGTTTCTTATTTCCCATCCATGCCACGTCTTGTATTACCTTCAGCACTGGGACGCTTTCGTGGATTCCTTATTTGCCTTTCATTCTTCGCCCTGATGATCTTTGCCTTTCTTTTATTTTGCTCGGTCTTTTTTTCTCCAGCATCATTACCCCCACCCTCGATTCCCGACAAGACAACAGACTCAAATGCTCGCTTTCTCACGCTCAACATATTCATGCGTCCTCCAGGCATCACCAACAACCTCTCCGATTACAAAGATGAACGTCTCTCCTACATTGTCGATCATATCCTTCCGCAATACGATGTCGTCGCATTCCAAGAAGCCTTTGCATTCGGTAGTAGACGAAAGGATTGGCTGATTCAACAAGCAAGAGCCATGGGATACAATCATCATATCGAGTCACCTCGTCATTATCCTTGGGAAATCGCTGTGGATGGTGGATTATTGATCATGTCAAGATTTCCTATTCGTGTATCCCATGACATTGAATATCCTCGTGGTTTCCATAGTGATTGGTAAGACATTGTGTATATGTGTGCATGTTCTTTATATTGACATTTTACTACTAGGTTGTCACGTAAAGGGGCACTTCATGCCTTGATCGAATTCAATGCCACGCGATTTATGCATCTTTATACCACCCATGCTCAAGCATCCTACACGAGTCAAGCTAATCCAGATATTGGCGATGTCCAAATGCGTCTCAGTCAATTTGCACAGCTACATCAACTTGTACGCGACACATCAGAGCATGACAATATACCGATAGTGCTTATGGGCGACTTTAATGTGGATGCTGCTGTACATATGGGATTGCCATTGACGGAGCCATCGACCATGAGTTCAAAAGAGTACGGCATGATGTTGGATGTACTACGTGGTACGGGTGTCGATCCCAAGTTGGTAGAGCTCAAGATGCGAGGACGATTATATGCTGACAACTGGCGTTTGGACGATCTCACGGATGTGGTTTATGATCATTATGGATATCATCCTGTGACATTTGGGGATGTGCATGTCAACATGGAAGGAGAAATTGAACCGGCTGAGACCGTGTTGACCGATATGAGCCAAGCAATGACCGTACAAAGCATTGATCGTATCCTGTGGGACAAATCAAGACCTTCGATTGTTGTCAAGAACCCTCAAACAGCAAAGTTTTTGGTACAAAGCAATGACAGGTTGAGCAAGGAGGAGAAACAACAGATTCCCTTTACACAAATATCAGGTACTACGTTTATTACATTGGGTATTGTTGACTTTTGACTAACTTTTTTGTTAATAGATCATTATGGGCTTGAGTGTACTATTGAGCTAATATGATGGACCCCTCGTTGTACAATTTTTCAATATTACTATCCTCGACAACATTTTAAAACATGTAACATTTCTTCATCAATCCTCTTCAATCGATTCGTGAGATTTTGGTGGTGGTGATGATGGTTGACCATTGTTGATCCATTTCAGGTTGTATCGGGATTCAAAGGTTGAGCGATCAATGACATTATTTAGCGCCTCGACTTCATGCAGCAAGCGGGATACGGAATCCAAGAATGCCATTTCAGCGTCCCCTTTTGTTTTCAGGTTGAAGTATTCACGGTCGAGCTTATTGGGATGAAGGAGAATGCTCACCAGTAGCAGCAATTGGTCTATTTGTCGACACCAGTCACCAACACCTTCGCAAACGTACATTTCATTCTCTGGAAAACGGCTGATGCGCGTAGCTGGACAAGAAACAGGTTGCAGCTTGTATGTGTATGCTTCCGATCGCTTCCCAATAGAATTTATAATGTACTCTCGTAAGCCATGGATGTAAGCTACAAGTTCTTGGAGACGATACCACTTGAGATTTCCACTGGCAGCTTGAGCGCGTTTATTCCAGTCGCGGTACATAGAGGAGAGCTTGAATAGGATTTGTAGGAAGGAAATGGAAAAGAGAGAAGGAAGACGTTTATCCAAAAGCGAGGATCCTTAACTTTTAGTTGCCAACAGGGGTCAAACATCTGTACCTTGGCATTGTCCTGACGACAAGATAAATAAAGCCACAATATTGATTCTTCTTACATTCGTACATCCAACGCATAGCTATGCGACACATAAAGATCCTTGTTCTTCCGCGCAAGGAGGTGTATTAGCGTAAACGTAATTTTCATTGTTGCCCATAGCGCTTCTCCATTACCTTCATCATGTACCATATAGGATTCATATCAAGCATGAATGATCGATCTAAAGGAGTTGTACTGTATATACCGGCCTTGACAACAGCTGAGCGTATAATCATCATTGTGATATCCAAAAAGAGAATGCATGTGTAGCGAAGGAAGGTGCGTCCAAAAAAGGCGAACATTCTTTCCACTTTGTCGGATGCCGTATGCTGTCCCCTTCAAAGCAGGCCGTCGATCATTACAATCACTTAAAAAATAGGGTCCTCTTGCAAGTGTCTTTATTTTTCTCCGAGAACCCTTGAAGTAACTATAATGTATATATACATGCGTCAGCAGCTAATGCTAATGATCATGACCACGCCTATTCGTTTTCGACAATAGCGCAGCCTCCTTCTTTTTGGATGATAATGGGTCCGAGTGTGCCGTGTCTCCATTCACAACAAGATAATTACAGCCATCACAACCACTGCAACCACCACTACTACTATGAGTCCGATTAAAGTTGGTAACCTTTTTGTCAGCTTTTCAGCCAGGAGAATTTCGCGGGTAATTTAAAGTCTCCAATTCCCCGAAGATTGAGACAAAAGAGTGATAGGCGGGGTAAAATGCACTAGCACACAGACCCATTTGGCGTCATTCTTAGTTTCCTTTTCCCCGAGTGCGTGGCGGGGATGTAACAGATTGGGTCCTGCATATATATAGTGGCTGGTGACCCAAGGGCAGTAGGCAAAGTGAGCTTACCCTTTTCTCTCTCTCTCTCTCTTTATTCTCACACTCCAATCATCATCACCATGGTCAAACAAGATTTTACTATCACAAAGTATGAAGTACGTGATATTCGCTTTCCTACTTCCCAACATTTGGATGGATCGGATGCCATGAACAAGGACCCCGATTATTCAGCTGCCTATGTTATCTTTTACACGGATTCAGCTATTGAAGGCCATGGTATGACTTTTACCTGTGGACGTGGTACTGAGGTGTGCTGCAGTGCGATCGAAGCCTTGGCTGTCAAGTTCGTTGGCAAAAAGTTGAGCGAGTTGACTGCCGACATGCGTGCCACCCATCGTATCTGTACCGGTGATAGTCAACTTCGTTGGATTGGTCCTGAAAAGGGTGCCATTCATCTTGCTACGGGTGCTGTGATCAATGCTGTATGGGACTTGTGGGCCAAAGCAGAAGAAAAGCCTTTATGGAAATTGGTTGTCGACATGACCCCTGAAGAGTTTGTGCAGTGTATTGATTTCCGTTACATCACGGATGCTGTTACTCCTGAAGAAGCTATCAAGATGTTGCGTGAGAATGAAGCTACCAAGGCGACTCGTGAAGCTGAAATGCGTGAAAAGGGATATCCCGCATACACCACATCGGCTGGTTGGCTTGGTAAGTGTGAACTCTCTCTCTCTTGCATGAAAGGGCGGCTGTATACTAAATGGGGGAGGTGTATGTATGTAAATGCAGGCTACAGTGATGACAAGGTGCGCCGCTTGTGTCGTGAAGCCAAGGAACAAGGTTTCACCCATTTTAAGCAAAAAGTCGGTGGTGACAAGGAAGCTGATATTCGTCGTGCCGCCTTGATTCGTGAAGAGATTGGCGACGATGCTGTTCTCATGATGGACGCCAACCAAGTATGGGACGTCAATGAAGCTATTTCTTGGATGGAAGACTTGTTGCAGTTCAAGCCTCACTTTATTGAAGAGCCTACTTCCCCTGATGATGTCCTTGGTCATGCTACTATTCGCAAAGCACTCTATCCTCGCACTCGTGTTGCTACTGGTGAGCACATTCAAAACCGTATCATCTTTAAGCAACTCTTCCAAGCCAACGCTATCGACTTTTGCCAAATCGATTCGTGCCGTGTGGCCGGTGTCAATGAGATCCTTGCTATCCTTCTCATGGCTAAAAAGTTCAACATCCCTGTGTGTCCCCATGCTGGTGGCGTTGGTCTTTGCGAATACGTCCAACATTTGTCATTGATCGATTACATTTGTGTGTCAGCTACCACTGAAGGCCGAGTACTTGAATACGTCGACCATTTGCATGAGCACTTTTTGGATCCCGTCGTCATGAAAGATGGTCGTTACATGACTCCCACCTTGCCCGGCTATAGCATTCAAATGAAGCGTCAATCCATTGAAGATTACACTTTCCCCACTGGAAAAATCCACAAGGAGCTTGCCAATAACAAGGCTTAGAAGATAACCACATAGCACATCTTTACATATATACACACACCCACACCCACATGTCATCCTCATCAATTGATCGTCCCATATTCTACACTTTTCTCGACTCACCTTGTTCATCATGTGATTAAACATTAGCAACGTTCTTTTCATCTATAATGTAGTCTATGAGTGGGTGGTCTTGTTTGGGATTAATTTGTCGTTGTTGTCATAGCAACAATGCTTGTTGGCATGGAAGGGATGCCATGCATGGTTACTGTAGTCACAGATCCTTCGTCTTGAATAAAATTTGTTGTCATCTCTACAGGAGCAAATGCACTTTTTTTCGTACCCGATCAAGACTTAAGACCAAACCTGGCTTTGCTGCATACTCTAATGGTCGAGGTAGTCCATGGACATTATTGAATACCACCCGACTTTGCAAGTAAATCGCACGTGTTAGGGTTATGTATAGTAGCAGTAATAATCGGCTAGCTGTCATAATGCCATGAACCCTTTATTATTGCTAACCGGTGCATCTTCGCTGTCAACAACCCCACTCCCATTCTTTGATCATGAAAGTCCCAGATCCTTGTTCAGTGTAACGTCTTTTTTTCGGGGGTTGTTGGGGGAGTAGGGATGATGGTACTAGGTAATCAACAGATGCATTTCAAATATTGATAGATGGATGTCATCAGCAACAAAGAAAAAACAAACATTTATAAACAATGGCAGCCAAAATAAATGTCGTTCTATCAACAAATCGAAGAATCTCGTATCACAGCAAGTTCAAGCGTTCGGTTGCATTGTGTGACACGCAGCTATCCACGAGGTTTGTACCCGACTTTGGATGGGCCAAAGAAAAGGAAAGAAAGGGGATGAATACTACAAAGGGGATACGCAGGAGAAGTGTAAAAAAGAGACCAATGCAGTAAGGGGTGGGTATGAAGAGTACATAATGACAGCGAAAGAATTGGTGGTGTGATAGTTTTATTGTGGTGATGGTCGTGGTGATGAGGGGCAACCAAAGAGATAAAATCTCTGTCTGACCACTTAAACCCGACACGTCCCTTTTATATAAGCTCCCTCTTTTTACCTCTTTCCTGCACACACACATATCCATACCCATATATACACGAAGTTGGTTGCAGCAAATATCGATTGTTGTTCCTCAATGTCACAAACAACAAAACGACGCAGCATCCGTTTCGGCAAAGAAGGTCCTGCCGCTTCCATTCGGACGGGATCAAAATCCACCAGTGATCTTCGACAACTCTCTCTCAATTCCTTCCTCAAAACACACGATTCCTTGTCCATGCCAGCAACAGCATCCTCGAGACGCGTTACTGATCACTCGCCTTCACAAAAGAAACTCGCTTCCCCAAAGACAACACCAGCATCTCCAACACCCGATCACAGCCAACTATTAAAAGGCGTTGTGGCATGTCTTGATATAAGGTTCGTATCATGTGCTACTTCCCGGGCAGGTTCTCGCCCTGCTAACATGTTTCATCACCCTTTTCTTCTAGGACAGAAGATGGGGATGATGTCTCTGAGAACTTTGAACGAGCATTACAGTCTATGGGTGCCAAGGTAAGCAACCATTGCATCATTATTATGCATCACATGCTCACATAGCAACCTACATTACATTACATAGACACGCCGTACCTTTTCAGGTGAGTGGGTTTCATCGCAACATAGTATTCTGTAGCAGCTGACATCCATCATCTTTAGATTCTGTTACGCACCTCGTATTCAAGAATGGATCCAACGCTACGCTGAAGAAAGCATTAAGCAAGAAAATCCACATTGTAAACTTGCTTTGGATTACACGGTAAGTAATGGGTTGGATCAAATGATGAATGGACATTGGATATTCTAACATGCGTTATAATCAAATAGGTGCAAACGAGAAGGACGCCGCTTGGAAGAAAAGGAATTTCTTATAGAAAGTCCACAAGGCATTGTTCTGGCAGGCAAGAAACGACGTAAATCCATGGAGCCTGGAAAGGTTAAAGCATTGAATGAAGGTATGTATGTATGTGTGCATAAGGAATTATATGATACTGATCTATGGAACTTGTAGAAGAAGCATCCGATAAGCGAAAACGGGCACGATCCACGATTGGAGGAAATGGATTACCATCCAAAGGAGGATCAACATTATTACAACAACAGCAACAGCGACATAGCTCTGCTCATGAATATCGGCCATCAACGTTATCACAATCCCTTCTCAAGCTTGAAGCATCCACCAGCAATAGTACCACAGATAGCAGCAATACGAATACTACCGACAAAAGTACATCTAATTCACATGAGGAGCAACAAGAATTAGATGAGGTTGCAGAAAGAGTACGGCGAGAATTGGAAGGAGAGGATATAGACTTGACACCACCAGCATCACCTGTGTTATCACGGCCTCACCTATCAACAGCTGCCTTGGAGAGGCAACAGCAACAGCAACAGCAACAGCAACAAGAACAAGCAGCAGCAGCAGCACAAGCTCAGAAACCCGTAGTGACAAAGGAAATGCGTGAGCGTAATGAACAAATCAAGGCCCAAATTAAGGCTGATTTCTTTGTTGGCGACACTGCACCACCGCCTGTGAAATCATCTCGGCAGTCATTAGGCTCATCCAACACAACTCCTCTTCGACGAAAACGACGTTCGTTGGGTGGCAATCTTTCCAGACCCAATCTCTCAACATCCTCATCATCATCCTCTACAACGACTGCCTCCACGAACAATAATACATCCACCACAGCAACCACAACCACAGCAACCGCCGCCACAGCAACACCCATGCCACCACCATCCCAACCACAACCGCCGCAACCAAAACCATCACAACAGCCACAACCATCATCATCATCATTGTCTTCGTCAAAACCTGCCACTATCGACGGCGACGCATCTTCATCCAATTCAGCACATACAATGAAGACACGTAGTAGTAATCCAAAACCAACCATTGTTATGACATCCATGAGCAAAGGAGAACGTGATCGATGTGCTGCAGCTATCAAGAGAATGGGTGTGTATGAAGTCGCCACAACGTAAGTGACATGACCATTCTTTGTTTTGCAAAAGATCGCTAATTTTATATACATAGTGTGGATGAAAGGACTACACACGTGATTGGTATGCATGATATGGGATTATCAAAGTTGCTAGATCACCGTTGGTAACTGATTTGATATGTTGTAGTGGGTAAACGGCGACGCACAGTGAGCGTGTTATATGGTCTACTCTTTGGCGCATGGCTAGTGAAGCCTACGTGGTAAGTGTCTATGCTCAGGAGCATACGTGTGATATCAAAGGTATTGAATTAGGATTGTTTAGGATCTTTGACAGTGAGCGTAACAAGGAGTATCTATCCGAGTCAGAATATGAAGTTATCGACTATTATCCTGATGCTCCACGTGCAAGGCAACAAAAACCCTTTTTACCATCCAATTTGGATATCTTTGTCCACTCAGCACACATCCTCGATACCAATTCCATCAAGACATTAATTCATAAAGCAAAGGGCCGTACCGTCGACGATATCAGTCAAGCTGATCTTATTATCAGTAAACATCCATTGGAGACCACTAACAAGATGACAATCAACGAAAATTGGATATTGGATTGCATTGAACGATGGAGATGTAAGTTTTATTCCTATGATACAAAATGGAACGAGGATCATTGATCGTGATTTCATCTAGATCTACCGACCGAGCCTTATAGCATAAAGAAGAAGACCAATGTAACATAATGTACAAAGTATAGTCAATAGCGGAAATATAGCATTTGCATGAATTGTGCAACCTGAAAAAGTTGGCCAACTGGACAAGGGTGATGGGATGGGGATGGGCAATGTAAAATCAAGGAACAGAGGGGAGCATATGGAATGAGTGGATAGGATCATTTTTGCTTTGTATTGAATGGAATGGAATGAAATGGAAGATCATAGCAATGCTGCTATTGCTACACAATGACATGCTATTACAATGATGGTTTGCTGTGCCTGAGAGTTGGATGCACTGTTATGGAGTTTGGAAGAAACTAGAGTCGTGCCACAACAGGTTTCATGTCCTCAATTTCATGCACCGCGGCCTTTATTCCTTTATATTGCACATCACCCTTTCCTTTCCCAATTGACGACCGCATGGACAGCGATCTGCCGCCACCAACGGAACCATCACCACCCTCTCCCGGCAGCAATTACGCTCCTCTCGTTCTTGGCACCTTGGCATTATTTGTCATTGCTGTCGCCACGGTTTCTCGTTACGGTAATCTACGATCTCATCCTTGGTATGTTTCCACCGTTTGCATTATCGGTTGGTGCTTTCCATTCTGGATCGTGCTCTTGCTACCGGTTGATCTCGCGTCGGTATGTTTCTTTCATTCTTCACTATAGCATTGTATATAATGTACTTATCGTGTATCCTGCCATAGTCGACATACGACCAGTGCCAAGGCGACTGCAGAGTCCCATTCTCCCATGTGTCCCAGTCCTTTCTTTATGTGGCGTGGCGTACCCTTTATTGGACATCCTTTTGTCTCACGTGGTAAGTAGATACAAAGGAGGCGTGGCGATAATGCAAGGAGGCTCATTGTTCCCTATTTCCAGGGTGATGATTCCAATGATGCAAGCCTATGTCAATACAGGCGACTTTGGTTTCACAAACCGCCTCAAATCTGCAGTCAGGGTCAACCTTCAGTTCTACTCGATATACATCGTCATCGGCTTCTTTGGCTTGATTTATCTTGTATTCGGCAGTGGCTATACGACAAGGTAAAGCAAGACCTCATCTTTTCAAAAAACCCCCAAGCTCATCACGATCAAATATAGAGAAAAGATCCAGGGCTTTGTCATGGCCATGGCTAACAGTTGGGGTCTCTTTTTGGTGATTATGTTTATGGGCTATGGTCTTGTCTCGGTGCCTCGAAGGCTATGGTTCACTGGCAATCCTCAAAAGCACTTGAATCAGCTATATGGAAATGCATCCCGGGTCAAGGAAGAATGCATGGATAGTGAATTGGAGTTTATTGAAGTGTGCAAGGCAAGTATACCCTCGCTCCCCTCCGATTGTAAATCAAGGATGTATATACTCATTTGGATTTCTTTCAATAGATCATGCATGCCATATCAAAGCGTACAACAAGAGCCGATCCCTTTTTACGTGGTTGTGTCGACCAGATGATCCAGCGATTTCCTTTTATCCTTGATCCAGAATACACCGATCGTGACAATTCCGTTTCTTTGCCAAGAGATATCACCGAGGATTATCTGATCAAGCTCAACAGACGCATGATTATCGCTGCGAGGATGAAAGATAGAAAGCTAGCGTAAGTGGCATTTGTCTTTCGATGTGGACGCTGTGATTGGGATTGACAAAAGGTTCATTGTTGGTATAGGTTATGGGAGAATCTCCTGGAGGAAGCGTTCTATCTGCAGGATATCGTTGAAAATAGAAGCAACTCGGACCAGTAAGTTGTCATTGTCATGTAGCACCCTCGTTGATCCTTATTGAGCCTTGATTGTATAGCCAATTTCACTCGACGTTACGGCCATTGAGAGAAAGCACACGTTGGAATGATATCAAGGCACAGCTAGGTATGTGTAATGGCGAGGGATAGAGGTATTACAATGCATTGGGCTTATCATTGATATTACCAGAGTGGTGGTGGCTATTACGAATTGAGCCCATTTTTCATCGTGGTGTGGCCCTACTATGTGCGGTCCTCAGTGTATGCATCTTGTGGTCTGAAATCGTCTTCAATATCAAGAATCCAGTCGTATCGATCGTAGCATTAGGTCTTCGAGCCTGTGGATACAATTACGCTGCCGTAGAGGTAAGTAAATTCGAAAGCATAAGAGTTTAATGGATGACGATGTAACCCAATGTCATTGTTTGTAGTTTATGGCCTTTTTTACCCTGATGTTCATGTGCATTTGTGTTTATACCTCGTTGTTTAAGGTGCGGTTTTTCAACCTTTACATCCTGATACCCAAGCATCACACCGACGAAAACAGTCTATTGTGGTTTACAAGTTACATGTGCAAGATGATGTACGTTTGGCTTCCATTATCCGTTACATTACCAGAGTCGCTGATGGTATTGCATTAGGGCCCCACTTTGCTACAACTATATCAATCTTGCAGGTGATTTCAGTGGAACATCGGAATCAGTATTCAACAAGGCAAGTAGATACATACCTCAGGGTTTAACATGGGAAACAATTACTTATGGTGATAATAGTTCATGGGTGGTGCAGACCTTGTCCCCTTCTTGGGAACTACCTTTATCGATTGGTTTCCTGTTGTCATCCTGATACCAGCCTTATCGGTTCTCTTCAACTTTCAAGGGCGTTGCCTAGGCCTCTGCGGAGTGAAAGATCCGTACGATGACGAGGAAGGAGGTGGAAGAGAAAGTGATGGAGCTATATCTTTGAATGTGGATATTGCGGATGGAAAAGCATTGGTGATTGAAGGTACTATGCTCTTGATCAAAAACTCAAAGTCTTGTATGTATTGACGGTATGTCGCTATTAGAACGTGGTGTTCGGGAACGTACAATCAATCCACATCTCGCTGATCAACGAGGTTTTCTCAGTCGTGCTCGTAACGCACTTGGGGTACGTGAGCTGCATGATGTCGTTGTTTGATCATTTTCCTTATGAAACCTTTAGGCATACACATCCAAATACAATCGTGGACCCTACAATTACAGCAGCAACAGCTCAAGGTCACTCCACACACTTGGTGGTGGCAACACAGAAGGTAGAACACCTTTGTCAGCAACACTTAGACAAGAACGTGATCGACGCATTGATGAGATCCTTTCTGGGCGAACAACACCAACCTCCTTTGCCAACAACAGCCGTAGCAGCAACCACCAATATTCCCAAGTAGAGGATGAGCATGATGGGTTGCATGGAGGATATCATCCACAGCAAGAAAATGGTGCTGCTGCTGCAGGTGTAGGAGGTCTTTTATCATTTGGTGATGCTGTGAAGAACAAATTCAATGACCTATTTACAAAGAAATCACCTGGTGGACCTGGTGCTGTATCCTTGTCTCCCGAATCGGAAGGCGATTCTAATGCAAGACAACAAGAGCCATTGTTGCGACCTGACAGCTATCAAGGAAGAAGAGGAAGGCGTGTATTTGGTCAACCACCCTCTTCATCATCTTCATCTTCATCCCCAGAACAACATCGACGTGATATTACCCGCTCACGCTCTCCGTCTCCACCACCTCCAACAACGGGATTAGGACTTTCGTCGGCTGCTGGTCCAACACGTAGTGACTCCCCCTTTGCCCGTTTCGACAGCAAAGGCCGTGATATGAATAACATCTTTAACGATCTATAATCTCTTATCTATCTTATTGATCATCTAATAAACAAGTCATATTTACCTTAGATGCTATTTATCTCCAAAGCCCATTCCCAGCTTTAGACGCTTAGCGCACCGTTGAATGACTTAATGCTGAATAATGAGTTTCAGGTTTGAGAGAGGCAATCTCAATATCAAAGATTGATGTACAGTGTTCATGCATTTATACAAGAGGTGTCCGACCTATTTAATTTCCTCTCCTTCCACTCCCTCTTCCTCCCATTCCCAACAGTTGGCCCATTCAAGTATACAACTACCACCTGCGAACGATTGTCCTGCTTCAACCCATCATGTCAATCCTACAACTGTCGTGATCCGATTGTCTATGGCTGAATGGCAAGTTCATGGCGTGTACACCCCACTACAACACGCTCCTTCTTGAAAGTACAATGCCTTGCACACTCCTCTGCCACGGCCAAACGTAACAGCTGCTGCTGCTATTATCAAGGCCCTTGTTTCATTGTCTTGAATGGCGTTCTTTACTTGCAGCATCCTTCTTTTGCGCGAACAGCGGATGGCCATTGTATACAAGCAGCTTCATTTACGTGCAGCAACTTGCTTTGATACATACGGATACCAATGGATGATGCCATAGCAGCTATCAAGTACGCCGCAATACAAGCAACTTTCACCTGGTTGAGCGGCGATGGAGAATGAGTTAGAAAGGATGGATCAACAGCCAGATGGAAAAGGAAGCGATCACAATGGCTCATTTCAAGCAACAATTGGATTTGCAATGGCTATGATGGATGGATGCAATCAAGTGCTGTAATGAGAATCGTGGTGATTACTTGGCGTGTCGTCAGCAGGGATGAAGGATCATACCATATGGGTACGGCTGAGTATGGTGGTGGATTGGACGATATTGATGAGAGGGTTTACATCTTTGAAAAGGTGATTTGCAGCCATGGATGGTATTTGGAATACTCAAGTCAATGCATGCAGCAGCTACTTTGCAGTCATGGATGAAGGATGATTATGGCGGCAGCAACCCAAGAATGCAACGACACAACTATCCCTGTGGCCTCTATGTGATCCACCCCTCGTATCTTTTTCGATGCTGTCCCTTTATCATAGTTACTTGATAGACGCCCACACTACTACTATATACTATTCTTCAACTTTGTCACTGAATGAAAATTGGTTGAACATAATACTTGGGGTATCATGCTATCGGCTCATATGGGCAAGATGTGGATCACTTGGTTGGTTTCTGGTTTGAAAGAGGGAATAGAAATGGAAGGTCATAAAGTGAGGTTGGATCATGGACATCGTTGTATCGCGATGCTTTTGTTCCTTTGCCACAACATTTTATGGCTTCACTGAAGCTTTCTAGTTCACATGCTGTTCGGATACAAAATGCAGTGGCGGCTTTTTAACGATTGTATTGCAAAGATAACTAACTTGAGAGTGATGATGCCCAACATTTGCTCGTTACGGAGCATGGTATTCACTGTGAGCTTAATAATGCATTACATCCTCCAAGAAAGAATGAGCTGTTATACGGTATTCCACAAGCACATTAACAAGCCATGCTTACGTATCTATGACAGTTTTCAGCTAACACTATCCCATGCATCCTTATATAAGAAAGAATCATTCGATACGGCCAACATGGGCGGACCTTACTATAGGGAGGCAGGGCAAGGATCAATCATGCATATCTCCACCAATAGGAACGACTCTTCAGGTCTAGCCCAGTTACACAAACGCGTCCCTGCACACCTATGGGCTATGGCTCTAGCATGAGTGAGGACGGTTGAAAATGAACAAAGACCACTTTTCATATAGCATCATGGTTACAGCATATGTAAAACATAAAGGTTCCTGTATCTCCAAACTTTACAATGAAACGTGGGGTTTTGAATAGAGCAATGTGCTCGGCTTGGCCAACTGCACCTTGGGTGTAAGTTTCACGATCAAGCTTGCCAATCCCAGATTTCGCAATGTCGCCACCAGCCAAACTGGATCGGGGGGTCGACCTCTTCGACGACGACGACCAAAAAAATACTTTTTGGGCTAGTTGCGACATTGAACGTGAAACTTTCACACAAGGTGCTGTTGGCCAAGCCGAGCCCATTGCTCTATTCAAAACCCCACGTTTCATTGTAAAGTTTGGAGATACAGGCACCTTTATGTTTGTAAGCGTGATGCTATATGGCAAGTGGTCTTTGTTTAATGTAAAGTAGCTGTGACCCCTGCAGAGCAAAAGATGCAGAGGGTCGTGTTGTGTAACACAGCTACGTTTGCATGAATGAAAGGCCAATGTATAATTACTTTATGGATCATCTAGGAACAGGCATGTATTGCTAGCTAACGGCCACTTTATCCAATCATCATTGTTGCGAGATCCACTGCATGGGGAACGATGCCCCCGCTCTAGACATTCATTTCCATGATTGGGCTAGGTTGATCCGGAGCTGATTTGACTGAGCTGCGGTCAAAGTGAGATTACATCACTCTGGACATAAAGCACGCTCGATGTAGCCAACCGATGTAATCTTGTGTGAGCGTAACTCAACCAAGCAACTCAGCTCGGATCAACCTACTTTAATCATGGAAATGAATGTCTAGTATAGTGAGCATCGTCCACCTACAATAGAATGCACAAAAGTTGGGAATGCACAAAAGTGGCTATTAGCTTCCAATGTATGACATAAAAGTGAGTGTTGCGTACCTTCTATGCATTGTCCCTGAAGTCCTGACTTTTTTAGCTGAGTAACCCAAAGAGGTCCTTCTGCATCTTTGGCTCCCCCCAGGGTCTAGCTACTTGGCAATGAACAAAGACCACTTCTCATATAGCATCACGCTTACAAACATAAAGGTGCCTGTATCTCCGAACTTTACAATCAAACGTGGGGTTTTTAATGGAGCAACGTGCTCGGCTTGGCCAACAGCACCTTGGGTGCAAGCTTCACAATCAAGCTTGCCAATCCCAGATTTCGCAATGTCGCTACCAGCCAAACTGGATCTGGGGGTCGACCTCTTCAACGACGACGACCAAAAAATATTTTTTGGGCTAGTTGCGACATTGAACGCGAAACTTTCACACAAGGTGCTGTTGGCCAAGCCGAGCCCATTGCTCTATTCAAAACCCCACGTTTCATTGTAAAGTTTGGAGATACAGGCACCTTTATGTTTGTAAGCGTGATGCTATATGAAAGGTGGTCTTGTTCATTGTCAAGTAACTAGACTCTGATATAGCCAAAGAAACAGCCCTTTTGCATGACTGGAACGGCCAATGTATGATTACTTCATGCATCATCTGGAACAGCCATGTGTTGCCAGCTAATAGCCCATTCCTCCCAATCACCGTTTTTGCCCAATCCAATGCATATGAACGATTGTGCTGCTCCAGCCCAACACCTCCATCCTTCAACTTTTTTTGATACGAGTGGATTTGACTGAAAAACGCTCAAACACAGAAGTATCATCCAAATCACAAAAATTAATCTGATTGATTATATTTAAACTACTACTTGATAGCCCATTCCTCCCAGTCATCTTTGTTTCCCAAACCAATGCATGTAAACGATTGTCCTGCTCCAGACCATCGTAGCCATCATTCAAGTTTCTTGATCCGAGTGGATTTGGTTGAGTTACGCTCAAGCACAGAAGTATCATCCAATATGAGAAAAATCATTTTGCAAAGTTATTTGTAAACTGCCAGCTAGCAGCCCATTCCTCCCCTTCTCCATTGCTGTTCAAAACAATGCATACAAACGATTGTCTTGCTCCAGCCCATCGTCCCCCATCATTGAACTTTCTTGATCCAATAGGATTTGACTGAACAACGCACAAGCAAAGAAGTACCATTCAACGTCAGTTCACGTCACTTAATTTCCCAGCTCTTCCACTCCAAGCTTATTTGCCTCTTCCTCCCATTCTCAACTGTTGCCCCATTCAAGTACAATTACCATCTTGCGAACAATTGCCCTGCTTCAACCCATCATGTCAATCCTACAACTGCCTTGATCCGATTGTCTTTGACTGAATGGGCAAGTCCATGGCGTGTACACCCCCACTCCAACACGCGCCTTCTTGAAAATACATTGTCTTGCACACCCCTTTGCCACAACCAATCGCAACAGCGTTCATTGCAGCAGTTGTCATTACTCCATTTGTTTCCAACAGCGTTCTTTACTTGCAGCATCCTGCCTTGCAGCCTTTTTTACGTGAACAGCAGATAGCCATTGTTTAAAAGCAGCTTTATTTACGTGTAGCAACGTGCATCAATACATACGACTTCTTATGGGTATGAATGTGGATATTGGTTTGGTCCATGGGATGAAGGAATTGGATGTATGCAACACGTGGAAAAAGAGTGGTGTCCATTGTCAACTTGATCAATACGCATGGTGCATCCTATTATCGTACTTGACGCTATTCCATGGCAGCTACTACTTTGTGCAACCTGTCGACCAGGCATAGCCATCATCGTCCAGCACCAAGTTTCGATCCGCCATGCTTATAACCCATTCACCCATTCACTTTTGCAAAATGCACGTTTAAAGGATAGAAACTTTCCATGTCGATGTATCTCCCATTTGAACAACTCCTCTACTATCCCTTGTGAATGATATTGGATTAAAGGATCACTATATGGAATGCGACATTTATGTTGACCAAGTATTTCGAAGTTGCTATAGTGTAAGAGAGCTTCCTTCTTCCTCAGCTGGTAGCGAGATCTATGCATGGTTGTAGAAGTATACATATCCACTTGTGAATGCTGTGATAAAGGGAAAAGGGTGAATGAGAAAGGACCTAATTGATTCATTGTGTCTTGAACAAAGGCTGTATTCGATAGCATCATTCTTGTAGATACGCTGCAACACGTTCTTTTTATTGTTGTAATCAGGCAGATTACTAGTGAAATTGTCCTATCTATATATTGCTATTGTCGACGAACAATGTTAGGCTAACGGATAGATGGTGGAACCAAGAGCTACTAGACTACACTCTAAGAACAGGTGATTACGATTTCATTCTATGATAGTATTGAATGACACCGGTTGAATGACAACAATGAAATAGGTGACCACAATGATGCCAGGGGTGCCTGAAGCGAATCCAAAATTGTGATAATGAATCGAGTGTGGTGGTGGTGGTGGTGTTTAAATGGACGTGGTGGTGGCTGAGTGCGACACATCTTGAAATAGACCTCTAACCTCTTTCCGCCCAATGTCATTTGAAGCACGCTTGTGCCGAGAGATCGTCGAAGAAGACTTTGGTCCATTCACATCGGTATGTCCATGCAACGATGATAATGCAGCGATCCAGCCCATGTGCTGATTTGCAGTACTCTGTGCCGCGTGTTTAGAAAGTCGTTAGCCAACTCTTACTGAAAGGACGTCTCGGCTTGGGTGACATTGTCCGGTTCACCAAATTGACCCAACGTCAAGTGCGCGAAAGCCTTGTGGTGCTTATTCATCATGCTCTTGTCCACTTTACCGAGCCAGAGGAGGGTGTACGTGAGCCGACATTCTATCAAGCAGACGCTCAAAGTATCATGATGCGGCTGCGGATCGGTCCTATCATGCGGGTCACTGAGGAGCAATATGGAAAAGAGGTAAGTAGATTGGGGGATGAGAAGAGAGAGATCCAATGTAGAGTAACCATGATTTGATTTGATTAGGCGCTTAATATCATCAAGCTTATATTCACTAATGGACGTATGCGACTACCAGCAATTCATCAATGGGTCTCCGATTTTGACAGCAAACCCAAGACAAGTGAGTTGGATCAATCTTCAAGGTCATTGTATGCGGATCACTTATCAAACAATGATATCATACATAGAGAAAACAACATATACCACAGCATTCAAACGACTCGCCATGGCTGGTCTTATCACAGCTTTACTCCCTGAACACAGCCGATCGAGCACGGATAGGCTACTCATTGCCCAAGAAAAGGAAGCACAAAAGTATACAATCACCAGTGCAAAGGATATGAAGGCTATCAAGCAAGCAGCACAGGCACAAATCGACGCTGAGTATTCAATGACAGAAGGCATTGGCATGGTAAAGTTTGCGTTGCTAGGGATGGATGGATCACGCTACATGTGACAGGTAACTGATGGATTGCTTTTCTATATAGAAACGAAAAGCTGTTGATGCGTTAGCCGGTGAAGAAAAGCGAATGGCAGTTGGCAAGGAAGATGACGTTGATCATTTCGACATTGACAACACCGTCTATTTCGCCATCAACTATGAGAAATACAACATGATTTTCCGGAATAACGTGAGTAGGATACGACATGGCAATGATAGGAGGGTATCTCACATTACATTATCATAGACAATCGTTGATTTTGCCACCGAACGTATCAACCGCACTGCAGGCCAGATTGTAAAGGCGTTCTTAGAGCACGGCAAAAGTAAAATGAAAATGATCAAGGAAGAAGATTCTCGTAAGTCATCACGCAAAGGCTAATAGAGCTGATGATATTGATTGAATGTTTGCCTATGTAGCCTCCGCATCCCCAATGCATATCGTCAACCTCGTACCATCCGAAATGTTGACACAAGGCGATATTGTATTGCAGCCTGACCCAATGGATCCTGACAAAAAGCCCTCGTATCAAGAAGTGGTTAGAGGGTACCTTGCACTCTTAAAGACCGATCAAGGTGGTTTTATCAAATCCAAAGACGAGATGGGTGCCAATCAGTTTTCTGTCAACTTTGCCAGACTAAGGAATACAATGCGGCGTCGCGTGTTTGAGGGATTATTGCGAGACAAATATGGTGTAGCCACTTGTCGGATTGTACGCATTTTGTTGGATAAGGGCAAACTAGAGGAATCACAAGTGCAGAAATTGGCCATGTTGCCTGCCAAGGAAACGCGTGAAAAATTGGGTCTTCTCAATTCCAAGGGCATTGTGGAAATTCAGGCAAGTAGGGGGGGATTGGATTTGTAGCTACTTCAAAGGGCTAATCGGATCATCATCATCAAATCAATAGGAAGTGCCCAAATCAGCAGATCGAGCACCTGCACGTACTATTTATCTTTGGTATGTTCCGCTAGAAAAGTGCTATCAAGAACTATTGATGGATGTATACCGAGCTATTGGCAATCTACAACAACGAAAGCAAGAGGAACTCAAGATCCGTCATCGTTTGGTGGAAAAGCTCAGCCGAAGAGATGTGATTGAAAACATGGATCTTTTGAGTGATGGTGACAAAGCCGAGATGGCTCAAATGAAGAAGGTCCTCGAGCGATTAGAAGTATCCAAGATGCGTTTAGATCAAATTGTGATGATTTTCAGAGATTTCTAAATAATACATATAAAGCAGCCCGGTTGCTATAGTGATGCATGATATGCATGGGTATGTCTCTCTTGTGTGTTTGAGTCGCTTCGTCGTGTGCGTGTGAAATAAAAAGCGTGCATGAATTTCTTACCCCCCTCCTCCCGACTTGTTTCCCATCCTTATCAACCATGGAAGAAAACAGCAACAACAATAACAGCCACACTGCCAGTAGCAACCACCGAGCACTGTATAAGCGTACCAGCATACCAAGAAGTCAAGAAGAATTGCGTGAACGACGTATGGTGTTCGATCAATCCCTTCGCAAGAAGCATCGCGAACAGCTTATTACTGCCAAACGATTCCGTCAACTTACGCATCGCGAAGAAAAGGAGAGTGCAGGTGACCCGTTGCCACCCATCAATGAGCACGATGGCAAGTTTATATCACAAGAGGCATGATGTTTTGATATGTAAAAGCTTATATGAACTTTATTATAGAGGATATCGATCCTTACTATCGTCTAACACCCGAGCAAGTGAATGCGCTGGCATCTGATTTGAAGAGTGATGAAAAGCAAGTGCGTATGGTGGCAGCACAGCATTTGAGCAAGTTTATCTTGGAGCCGGCACAAGCTTTGATTGATTACATTACTCAAGGGGATTGTATGGAAGCGCTTACAGTGAGTATTTTATCAAAGTGGTGGTGATGGTGGTGTATTCAACTCCTTATCTCTAACCCAATGGCAATAGCACATGATGACGGGCACTGAGCCTGATGAGCAGCTGCAAGCCGTCCAAACAATCTCAAGTATGTAATTTACCCACCACTTACTTCCTTGTGATTGTGGGCGGCTAATGTAACTGATGCTTCATGCACCAGATATTGCCGCTGGTCCTCATGATTTATGGATAAAGTCAGTCTCGGCCGTGCCATATATGATCCAATACCTCGATTCGGATAACATTGTATGTATTAGGGTCATCCAGGATGATGTGCTTTTCCTCACACCGATACATAGAATCTTCAAGAAGCAGCAGCTGGTGCTTTGGGAAATATGGCAGCTGAAGAACTGGGTGATATGACAACCGAAGATGATGAAGTACGTGATACGATCCGAAAGAATGGCACCATTCCACCTTTGGTACGATTGCTTGATTCTACGGTACGTGTCTTTATTGTTTACTGCATAGCTTTGTTCTCACAAATAAGCAAAAATAGGATCCCAGATTGGTGCAGACGACATGCTTTGCTTTAGCCAACTTGGCAGCACGCGCATCAGAGAGTCAACTACATGCATTCATGGCTGCTGGGATAACACCTCGATTGTTGCGTCATCTCAAGGATAAAACGGTATGGCATTGTTGTTCCCAACAACCATGTATCGAATGATTCATCTCACTCACACACACACATAGCCTGATACAGTCACTGATATTTGTTGGGTGCTCAGTTACATGACAGCTGGGTCCAAGGAGTTCCGAAAAGAAATCATGCATCAACGCATCGCTCCCTTGCTGGTAATGTGTAACCTGCTACCATCATTGTTTCGTCACCTTTATTGATGTTGTGTTTATTAGGTGGAGAATTTGAGAGATCTTGCTCAGCATGGTCCTGTGGTCTTGCCTATTGTGCGTACTCTGGGAAATTTATGTGGTGGGCCGGATGAGTACACCAAGGCTTTGCTTGCACAGGATGGCTTCCTCTTCACAATACTCCTTTTGACGCATTCCGAGCATCGGTAATCCTTACTCATTTACAACGCTATATGAGCATGCCACTGATATTTAAACTAGGGCAATCAAAAAGGAAGCGTTATGGGCATTATCCAACATTACATCTTGGTAAGTGATACTGTTTGTTTCACCTTATGCAAACAAAGACGCTGACCCTCGGTTTCCCCCCGCATCATAGTGAGGATATGGACATTGTGAAAAGTGTGGTGGATGCAAATGGTATTGGTTATCTCGCTGATATCCTTGAACAACATGGCGGTTATGATATTCGTCAAGGCGTAAGTATATAACTCCAACCAGATGAGGATTGAACAATGACTCAAATAATCCCATATAGGCTGCTCAATGTCTCTTGAATATTGCCTATCACAGTGAAAAGTATATGGAGATTCTACCACATCAACGGCTACTACCAGGTAACCTTTCTTTTTTCCCATGCACCCAGGCTCTCTTATTTACTCATCTTTTCTCACCCCTCCAATAGCCTTTGTGGATTTGGTCCAATCTCAGGATGCTGAAATAATGAAGCTTGGATTACAGTACATTGATTTGCTATTGACACGTGTACCAAGGGTAAGTAAAGATGATGGGATGGTAAATGCGTGTTTGTATATTTGGTTGACGTCTCTTTACTGTATTAGGGAGCTGATGTGGTTCAAGTGACACCAAACTGCATGAAAGCTTTAGGTTCAGTGACACCCATGCCTGATCCCGAGCTCTATGTGTATGCGAACAGATTGGTTGACAAATTTTATGGAGAAGCAACACAAGAGCTACATGGATGAATGAATGAAGTAGTAATGCAGCCCATAACATTATCATTTATCAATAAAACAACTTGTATGAAAATGTGCATATTTTAATGGAGGAACATGGTATATAGGAGTAGTAAATGAAACTAGATAATAGCTGTTGAACATACCAAGGAAGGAGGGTGGGGGTTGAAACGCACACATACACACAAGGGGAATGGTTGGGGGTGGGATGGTGGATAATAGGTATCATTGATTTTCTTCATCAGGATGTTCTGCATAGGTGCGAATGCTTACGATCAAACGTTCCATATCGGATTGACATCTTTCGACGGCGGATTGCAAATCACCATCTGTCTCCTGCACGTTACCAGCAAGTGCTTCTAATTCCGAACGCACATGATCCACAAAAGCTTCAGTGTTGGATTGGACTTGATCACGCATCCTCCGCAATGCATCGAGTCGCTGTTGCTGTTCTTCAACCCATTGATAGGCTCGTGTTTCATGTATCTTGGAAGCCAAATGACATCGTTCAGCTACAATCGCTAGTTGCGCATTGACGACACGAAGTTCTTGTCGAAGTCGATCCACTTCTCGTTGTGGGCCAGAAGCCATGGATTCTTCCAAAACCTTATAATGCTGATCAAGTCGTGCCTTTTCCTCAGTAACAAACTTGTGCTTTTCCATGGCTGCATCCAATTCCTTTCGTGCCTTGGCCGCTTCTTGCTTTAGTCGCTTGACCTCGCTCTCCATATCCTGCGACGATCGTTTGGACTGATTTAGTTGCTGCTGTTTGCTGTCCAATGTACGCATCAAGCTCTGGATCTCTGAACGATGCTGTGTGTTGCTCTCTGCATATTCCTGTGCCTCCAATTGGTACTTTTTTTTCGATTCACGTACTGTATCCAGCTATGTATGTAGTATTGCTTCAATGAATAAACGAGGGAAAAGAGGAGTTGTATGAAAGGTTCATTACCTGCGATCGGGTGGCGGCTAGTTCTTTTTGAATGGACTCCCAATCTTGTTGAAGTTGTACGAGTACTTTACTGGATCGCGAGTTTTGGACACTTGTTGGCATGGGTTGGAGCATAAGTGTTGCACCGGGAAAGAAGGTTAAAAGATGGAAGGAAGGAAAATGAAAAAATACAACAAATCAAGCACCGAGGTTGGCATGGTATGCTGGGCTGAGCAGAAAACCACGTTTCTTGGTTACGGAAACAGTAATCATATTAGGGATGGGATCGATGTGGCATTGACAAAGAAGAGGGCATATGAAACAGACGTCATATTAATTCACTTGGTAGGTTTTGAATGCACACATAGCACTGGTGTGAAAATATGTGTGGGGTAAAAAGTTGGGTTGAGCAAATGGTATTATAGGTTCTCTCGGCATCATCAAAATTGCCTCTTTCTTTCTTTGACTTTCCTTGTTTCTTTTTCCCTTTCTTCTTATTTAAAGCAGCAACCACCACCACTTTTACACCACTCTTACTACTACTACTACCACCACAACCACCACATTTGAAGTTGTCAGTCCGTGCACACTCGCCTCCTTTTGTGTTCCATCGATCCATCCTTGTCGACTAGTTGGATTGCTTAACCAAGCCTATTTTAATCCGAAAAGACAAGAGAGGGGGAAACGCTTTGCTATTGTGTCGTCGCTGCGTTTGCCTCTTTCTTTTCTTTTTCTTCTCTCTCAAAAGTCAACTTTCAGCACATTCTTCCACGAGGCTTGAGACGGTGTGTGTACGTGTGTGTAGTCGTTCGCAAGAGAACAAGAACAGGGAAACGACGACGACGGTATCCCCTTGCTTTTGCTCTTTCTATTGGCTTCTCCTCGTCTTTTTTATTATCAACGTTTTCCATTGCGGACTGACAGACACCGTGTACATCCTTCATTCAACCTCGACATTCTCATCCTTGCGCATTCGACTCCCATGACAACGACATTTTCCATTCGCAAGACTACTGCTGCTGCTGCTGCTGCTGCTTCTTCCCACAAGTGCAAGTATATCAAGCCCCGTGCCATCCAATCACCTGCCGCCTTACCGTTGCACACCTCACTTCCTCCTTCTCCGCCGCATAAACAGCAGCAACTACAACATCATCCAACAGCATCCTCGGTCGATAGTACTCTCAGCACAAACAGCAGAGATGTCATTGTTGGTGATCAATGGCTTGTCCTATCAAGAATAGGCGAAGGCTCTTTTGGTGAAGTATTTGAAGGTATGTGAAATCCACTTCTCTTTTACTTTTTACATCATCATCATCAGCTGACACATTTTCACTTGTTATTATTATAGCCGAGGACATTGACACCCATCGACATTATGCCATCAAGCGTGAACCACTTGACACACCTTTTTCTCAATTACGACATGAAAGCATCATGTATGATGTATTAGCAGGTGGCCGTAAGTGTTGTCCACTACCACCACTGCCCATGATGATGATGGTAACACATGTCATGTTGCTTTATTATCATAGCTGGTATTCCCCAATGCCTGTGGTATGGCGAACACGATGACTTTGCATGCATTGTGATCGATCTCCTTGGATCCAGCTTATCACAATTACGCGAGACGGTAGCCTACATGTCCATTGACACGGTAGTTGACCTTGGTTGCCAAATGGTAAATAGGATAATACCAATAATTACTATACTTGTCATATACTCACACGCATCTAAATTAGGTTACCATCCTGGAACATATCCACAATCGAGGCGTGGTGTATCGCGACGTGAAACCAGACAACTTTTTATTCCCTGCAAACTGCCATTTGCCAACAACGACAAGCGTGGCTTCATGTGCCGATGTCTTTGACACCAACAATATTCCTCAGCTGAGCGTGGTTGATTTTGGTCTTGCAACATGGTGGCGTAATCCACAAACGCATAAACCATATCCACAAAGCAAACGCCGTATCAAGCATAAAACAGGGACAGCACGTTACGCATCACTCAATGTGCATCGAGGCAAAGTGCATGCTCGTCGTGATGATCTTGAAAGTCTCGGCTATCTATTGTTGGATCTACTCATCGGCACATTGCCATGGACCGGCATTCAAGCAAAGAGCTCCAAAGCTGGATGGGATCGTATGCGTGAGCTCAAAGAAAATACCGATCTTAGAGATCTTTGTGCTGGATTGCCACGTGGTTTACTTGAATTTGTTGCCTATACAAGAAGTCTTCATTTTGCCGACACGCCTGATTACGATTACCTGAGACGGATGTTACGTGAATCGATTGGTCATGGTGAACTTGCAAAGTCCGTACCAGAAAAGTCTCCATCCTTATCATCATCATCATCCCATCATCATCATCAACAACAACGACATGTAAAAGGTGGTACAACGACGAGTACAACAACAACAGCAGAGGAAGGTGTATTTGTCATGGATGATCTTGCACATGAGTTGTCAGCAGTCGATATTCAACAACCCAATTATCGACAAGGACGACGAAGACGAAGAAATAGTAGCAACAATCATCGAAAACGTTCCACTAGCAAAGGTAGTCTCCATCACAATACACCGAGACGTGGCAACAATGCGCCAACTACGACGACACCACCATCGCCACCCTCTCCATGTTCCATCTCGGCTGGTACTACTGGTGGTAGTAGTAAGCATCAACAACAACATGCACAACGTAAGAAACATGGTGGTTCTTTGGTGGGTTGGAATACGCACAAAAGTTCACGTGTAGCAGCATCTGCGGTGTCAAAACAAAAAGTGGAAGAGGTGACAGCAACGCCTATGGATGATGAATGGAACAAAATGATGCTATGGGGAGAAAAGCAAGCCTGCTGGGGACAACAGGATCAACGCCAACACCCTCCTCCATGGTTATAGCTTTATCCTTGTGCGTATGTGTGTGTAATACCCCAATGATGCTGATGATGATAGGTGTGTGGGAATTCCGAGTAGGTGCATCGAATAAGCATTTCACACAGTTCTTTTCTACTACATCTCCTTGGAATAAAAATCAATTCTTTGTCCCTTTTTCTCTTGCTTTATCATCACCTCGCTGCTATGTTTCTTGCTTCGACAACAACATCATCGCTTCGATCACTCGCTCACAAATGCTTTTCAACATCAGCCTTTCGTGCTTCAGCGCTTTCCAACACCTATGTCAAATATGATTGGGAGGACCCTTTCAACTTGGAATCCATGCTTACTGAAGAAGAGCGTATCATGAGGTATAAAACGTCAAGACCATCATCATCATCATCATCATCCATCCTTACGTTTCATCTATTAGAGACACAGCTCGCAATTACAGCCAAAACAAATTGTTGCCACGTGTTGTGGATGCTTTTCGAAATGAGAGTAAGCTCAAGGCTGCCATACTACCATTCACCACACACGACTCATATGATAATAATGATAGAGTTTGATCGGCAAATCCTGGCAGAAATGGGTGAACTTGGATTGTTGGGCGCTACCATTGATGGCTACGGATGTGCAGGTGCATCATCAGTTGCTTATGGACTTGTTGCTCGTGAGATTGAAAGGCATGTATAGGTTGTCGACGACGTTTGATTGATAGATAGGAGAGAGGCTAAAAATCATGCATGGTACCTTATGCAGGGTAGATTCGGGATATCGTTCGGCCTTGTCAGTTGTCTCATCGCTGGTGATGCATCCCATATGGGCGTATGGTACCGAGGAACAAAAAAACAAGTATCTACCTGGTTTAGGTAAAGAGACGATACACGACCCCTACTACTACTAAGATGCATTGCTGATCCTTCCTCCTTGCGTAATTTCCTTTTCTATATCCGTATCTTATGCATACGCAGCCAAAGGCACTACCATTTGCAGTTTCGGATTAACTGAACCCAACCACGGCTCTGATCCTAGTGGTATGGAAACTACAGCACGCAAAGAGGGCGATACCTATGTGCTCAATGGCAGCAAATCCTGGATTACATTGGCTCCTATTGCTGACATCATATTGATATGGGCTAAAAACTTGGATGAGGATGGTGCTGTACGTGGTTTCATTGTTGACAGGGCAAGTACAACATTGTAGGACGCGCTTTTGCACATTACTATGCTAATCCTTCCTTTATGCAGAACACACCTGGTCTTGAGACACCTGTAATTGAAGGCAAACTCTCGCTTCGAGCATCGATCACAGGCATGGTTATGATGGATGAGGTGCGTGTGCCAGCTGAAAACATGTTGCCTGGTGCCAAAGGGTTACGTGGTCCTTTTGGATGTTTGAACAATGCAAGATTTGGTATTGCATGGGGAGCACTTGGTGCAGCTGAAGCATGTTTGAATACTGCAAGAGACTACACGATGCAACGTACTCAATTTGGTCGACCTTTGGCAAGCAATCAATTGATCCAAAAGAAACTTGCAAATGCACACAGCGAGGTAATTCATCGTTTTTCATTCATCGTTTAGAAACGGCTAATTAAAGTATCAAAGATTGCACTTGGGCTTCATGGTTGTTTGCAAGTCGGGAGACTCAAGGACCAAGGCAAAGCGGCTCCTCAAATGATTTCTTTGTTGAAGCGTAATAATACCATCAAGGCCTTACAAATCGCCAACGAATGTCGTGAGATGCTAGGTGGCAATGGGGTTGTCGATGAATATCATGTCATGCGTCACGCTTGTAATCTTCAATCTTTGGTCACGTATGAAGGCACATCAGATATCCATGCTCTTATTCTCGGCAAGAGTATTACCGGCATCAACGCTTTTTACTGATGAATGAAATAAATATGGAAGTCGTTCCGATTCGCTGCTACAATTTCGACTTGTGTTCATGTGATCCGAAAATGCGGCGGCCCAAAGCGAAATGAGCGGATCATTAATTGGGACCACTTGTTTCACCCATGTTGCTATGCTGATTACGTACGGGCAAACCCTGACGACCCTTTACTTTCCCTCGCATCCCATATACATACATACATACATACATACATACATGATGTTACTCATCAACAAAGTCTACCTTACATGCATCTATTATACCATAAAATCGTAAAAGCTTTTGATCCATTATCACTGGCACGACGATACTTAATGCCTATTGCAGCTAGAGATTGCTATACCATGTTCCAATAGAATGCCTAGAAAAACAATGGCTGTATTCCTCTTCCATGAGGACCCGCCGCTCAAGCGGGGTGGGATGATGCGATGCCCCAGGAATTCCTTTTTGGTTACGGGAAGATTGGGAACCACCCAACAAAACGCCATGATGAATCTTGTTCGATGATGCATACACCCAGCGTTCTGGGTAGGAAAAAAGTGGGATTATAGCGTTATCCATTCATTGCTGCTGTATGGTGTCTTTACGCTCAGCAATATACACCCCCTCATCCACATTCATGCTACCATGGTTGGACATGTACAGCATTGTTTTGTCAACATAAAAGTAGCGCACTGACATTGTTCAAATAATGAAACCGAAACATGGTATTTGCTGTCAATCAGATGTGCCCTATTCCTACATGCTCCAGATCTTCCCGTTGCCTTTTTTTTCCCAACACTGGTATTTCGTCATATGCTGTACACCTCTATCTTGTGCAAGGATAGGCATCTCTACTCACTATTTCATCGCTTTTACGTTGCAACTACAAGGCAATGATCCCATTTTTGATCTGATTTAGACAATCATTAGCACTATAGCTGAAACAAAATGGGTCGATAAGTATCCCGAGTCAATGGATGTGAATCGAGAAGGTGCAGCAAGACAACCAAACGATGCACGACCCCGATCGTAACGGCGCATTTAGCATTGTGCCACATTGCCTTTTGTTTTCTATCAAAGATCTTTCTCTTTGCTTTTAATGTCGATCACACGAATTGATTTCGCACGGTCGTCATTGCCCCTTGAGCAATGTTCCACCTTGTATATCATGCCTTTTATCTTTGGATCATTTCCATTGACCCTTGATGCGTGATCAGCATTATAGTAAAATTTAAATGACTAATGTCAGCATTGACCCAGAACGGAACTAGGTTTGTGCTGGGTGTGTATGGGTGGGAAGAGAGTGAGCGGGGCTTTGTTAGCTGCAGTTCAATCACGGAAGCACAAGGAAAGTTTTTTTTTCAACATCCAAGAGGTATAGTAGTATGCATGATGATGCTGACATTTCCATACTCTTCCATATCAATATACCCATTTTGTATCATCCCATGATGTATAAGTCTTTTTTGATGCTTTTATGTTACTAGCCAAGAAAAATTACTCATATATGGGTCATTTCGCCCACATCAGACAACAAGCTTTGAAACGATTGTAATTCCGCATTTCCCCAGATTTGGTATCACTATTTCGGGAAAGGGCATCCCGCGGAAAGCGTGTACCGAATCATGATCCAAGGAATAGAGCGGTATAATGTGGGGAAACGAGGCCCAGCCTATGAGCTGAGATAGGCATGTGGGGAGTTTTTGATGTTGGTTTTTGCGCGGGGAACCCGGGTGAGTAAGCACGACATAATACAACCCCACCAACACCACCAGCACCCTTCTCCACCACCACCGAGGAGCAGGAACGAGAAAAAATATTGGGATCCAGTCTATTCCTCTTATAAAAGACAAGCTCTTGTCATCCTATTACCTTTTTTTTTCTTAATCCCTACCACCTTCTCCTCCACCAGCACATACTCTTTGTCATGGCTGTCGTTGAAAAAGATCAAGAGATCGGCCACATTGATATGGAGGCCGTATCTCAAGCAAGCAGCCATCATACCGAATACCGTAACAATTTGGATCTTACTGAAGAAGAAAAACTTGTCGAGAAGCGCCTGGTGCGTAAACTCGATTATCGTCTCATGCTTTGGGCGTAAGTCATTGTATACATGCCACCTTAAGAATAAGAAAACTCATCGAAAATGGCTCATTTAGTTTCCTTGCTTACTGGGCTAACGGCTTGGATCGTAACAATATGCGTATGTATTTTTGACATTTGCGCTTGTGGTAGTAGTGACAATACTAATAGCATTCGTTTCATGCAGCCAATGCTTATACAACCGGTATGAAAGAAGAACTTGATCTCGACAGCAGTGCATACAACTGGGCTATCACCATGTTCTTCATTGGCTATGTCATGTGAGTCCTCCTCCCTATTCAATCTTTGCTTCGTAAACTTGTTACTTATTCAGCCATCCATTAGTTTGCAAATTCCCGCCAACGTTGTCATCACCCGAGTACGTCCTGCCATCATGTTGCCGCTTGTTGTGACCCTTTGGGGTGCTGTCGTTTGTTTCATGGCCCTTGTCAAGAACCATAGCGCACTCTTTGGCTTGCGTATCGTCCTTGGTTTCACTGAAGCTGTATGTATCGCTTTTAAATCATCCCCCAACAACAACAACTCACACCATCCATCTATAGCCCTTCTATCCCGGCATGGTTTACTTGCTTGGTAACTGGTATACTCGTCAAGAATTAGGCTCTCGCACTGCCTTTTTCGTTGCTGGATCTCAATGTAAGCTTTTTTGCCCATATTTATTACCATGCCGATAATAACGTTCTACTATGATATAGTCTCTGGTGCCTTTTCTGGTCTTATTTCAGGATCCATTTCTCAAACTTTGGATGGCGCAGCTGGCATGCGAGGCTGGAAATGGCTTTTCATTATTGAAGGTCTCATTGGTGTTGTTATTGGCCTTATGGGCTTCTTCCTTATCCCCGATTACCCCCACAACACTCGCTTTATCAAGGATGATGAACGTCGAGTCGCCATCAAACGTTTGGAGCGTCAAGGCAAGAAGGTCATTGCCACTGGTCTCAACTTGCAAACCTTGCGTAACATTGCAACCACGCCCTATGTGTACTTGTTCATTCTTATCTTCACTTGCATGCAACTTGGAATGGGTATCCTTCAACAATTTGCTATCATCCTCAAGGAAATGGGCTACGAGGCCTCCTTTGCTAACTACATGACCGTGCCTGTTTGGTGCTTTGCTGCGTAAGTACAAAGCATGATCCCCCTTCTCGAGAAAAGTTGTAACTAACAAAAAGACTATAGCATTGTCATTGTCACCCAAGGCTATCTCTCTGACAAATATGGCCATCGTCACTGGCACATTCAAGCTGGTGCCGTGTGGACCTTGATTTGGTACATCTTATTGGTGGCTGTCAACAATGGCCATGTACCCATCCCATTGTTGTACGTCTGTGTCTATATGGTTGTCCCTGTTCTCGGTATCTCTCCCATCATGATGACATGGAACAATGAAATCCATCAATGTGATCCTGGTACGTGTATTTTTATTATACATAATACCATGCCTTGGCTTTTTGCTCATCATCTTTTTCTATATTACAGAAACACGTGCCCTTGCTATTGCCATGGTTAACTCGATTGGTAACCTTGCCCCCAACTTTATCAATGTTGCGGCATGGACCGTCACCCAAGCACCTGCATTCCGCCTTGGAAAGATCGTTACCACCGCTACTACGGCTGCCATGATTGTCATGTGTGCTATTGTCTATATCTTGGAACGCTACAAAATCTTGCTTCCCAAGGCTCAGCAACGTATTGAAACCGAGAGCATGGAAAAGAAGGAAGAACACTAAAGGATGTCTCTACTATTCACGATCAAAGCTCTCTATCACAACAACTGTATATTGTAATTTCTACTTCTTGTATTCCTTATCGATTCTGTAAATAAACATCACCTGCCTTATTATCGTGTAATCATTTTATATGCTCCGTAGGGTTCTATAGGGGTGTATAACTCGTAACACAATGCATTAGCAACCTCGTGCAAAGGTAGCCGGTACCAACATGTGCATCGAGGATGTCAAAAGTGATCATGTGTCACACACTGATCCTGCAATCTCAAGTCCGAACTTGCCACAGCAATCCTTGCTTATTAATTAATGATGGCTTAACGAGGAGAAAAAAGAACAAACGTATATTTCACATCATGCAAACGTGGGGAGGGGGTGATGAATAGATGAACGATGGGTGATATTGGGAGAAGCTAGTCAGGTACATTTATATAGCGGATGCGAATGATTGTGAGGGAAAAAAAGAAAGCTTGATGATGCAAAAGGGAACAGAAAGGAGATGGGTGAGGAAGGGGGGGAGCAATCTAGATATCAATATCGTCCTTTCCAAACATGCCACCAAGAACGACCTTTTCACCTGGATTGAATGCTGGCATACCAAGATAAGGACATGTTGAGCATCGGAAAGCGTCACCCAAAGCACAGCTTCCACAGCCACCAGTTGCCTTTGAGGTAGGATCCACATCAACGACATCATCACTTGAGCCATCATCTTCCATCAAATCCAATGATACGACATTTTCAGCTTCTTCCTCATCCATTTCTGCACGACCACATGTACAATTCTTGCATGCTTTACGTCGACCGCCGGTCATTTCACAATCATCAGGACGTGCCAAAGATTCCTTGCTAGGCTTGATACGATCTTCTTCATCCAACAAGGCTTCATCATCCTCGAGTTCTTCATCATCGTCGTCATTACCAGAGACAGCCCATACGGTCTTTTTGGTCTCTTGTTGCTGCTTCTTTTTGCCAAAGCTCAATGTCACCTTTTGGCCAACTTCATAAGCAGGCTTCTTGACAGTGATATAGACCATGCCCAATTTGCCTGAGAGTGCTTGGACACCTTGTTCTACACGAGCAGCACCCCATGCCTTGATGAATTCTGTGAGATCAGCATCCGAGAGAGGCAACACCTTTTGAACTTGAACATCCACGAATCCAGTCAACTTGAGTAGCGACACCAATTCAGCTTCTTTGCGTGTAACAGGACATAAATTGGCATTCACAGTGGTGCCATCCAACCAAATGGGCTCTTGCAATACCAGACTGCCGTTAGCCGTCAATGTGGATAGAAAGCGTGAAAGAATTTGAGGTGTGTGGATGCTGATAGGAGGCTCTGCCGTGTTGGAATAAATCTTGCTGTAGGATGCCTTGTTCAAAGGAGCTATCAAAAGAAGTGATAGATAGATATGAGTGACCCTTACAACACAACCATGAAGAGTCTCTGATCTCCCAATTACCTTCCGCAACCCGCTCCATGGCTTCAAATGAAGTATTGCCAGCCTCCTTTTCAGCCGATGCCTTGATCTTTTCAAGAGAAGCTTGATCGGACTTGATAGAAGATACTAGTAGAATGGAATCGTTTGCTGATGCAACCATGGCTGTTGTGTAGAGAGAAACGGAAAAGAAAAGAAGATAGAAAAGACAACGGCGGTGGGTTTGTCAGCAAAAGCAATCAATAAATGATTGGTTCTCGGGTTCCGAGCATCCCATTGACCGAGATCATCTGCTTGATAAACGCAGGTGCTGGTGTGTAGGTGTTATCGCCCGGTGCATTCCGTTACCAGGACAATGCCCTTTATCAATGTCATATTTCTTTTATCACATTATCATCTAAAAATTGCATCCACTCATTCATTATCATACCCTAACCCACCCCCCTTGTTACCGGGAAACGGTACTTCTTTGTGTCCCATCGTCCTCATTATACCAATCACATGTGATCTTACATTACCTTAGAAGAATCAAAATTATCCCCATTGTTTCATGATTGCCCTGGTATCCAACGCAACAATACCCCTTCTTTTTTTGAATCACAGGATTCATGTAATACGACTCGGCGATCAGCTGACTTTATACAATAAAACGCAAACACCACCACGTTATATGGCCTGAGAAATTGTGAATGCTGATCTCATCAAGCTGCATAGTAACAACCCCCCCTTTCCCCTATGTAACGACACATACAAACAATTATAGGTTCCTTCCATACATCATCAGCCATATTAATGAAGAATCTGCAGGTACAAAGAAATGAAATGTTATGTACAAATAGCAATATAGAAAGTGGGCGTGCGTGTGTGAGTGAAGTAATAATAAGTGCGTGGATGTAATAAAAGAGGTGGGGATGTTTGCATGGATGATGAGATGCGGTTGTGTGAGTGTGTGTGTGCGTGTGCGAGTGTGGTCGTGTGTGTGGAATGGAATCGGATAGAAGAAGTGGGGGTGTGATGATGTGTGTGTGTGTGTGTGTGTGTGTCTAAATGTAATTGTGTCTACTATTTTCATGAAAAAGCTGCTGCTCTTGTCGAAGGTGCAAAATGATCGTAAAATCCACTATCGACTTCTCGAGAAGGGACCATGTCCTCGCCGACCAAATCATCATCATCTTCCGTAACAATAGCATCGGCATCTTCAAAAGGATTGACATACGCCTGTTTTGTCACTTGTTTGTTTTCTTGAACGGTCATAAGCAATCGATGTTTGAGTTCGGGATCCTCCTCCAGCTCAATACGTGGTTCAAAGGTGCCGTGTAAACCCATACGAAGGCCATGGAACACATACATGGCATCTCTTTCAGCATGTCCCAATTTGGATTCACTTTCTAAGCAATGCTCTATGACCTCACGAGCACGTTCCACAATTTCTTCAATGTCGTCGTCATCGTCATCTTGGTGAAACTGCACCAACGTGCGTCGTCGATGCCAATAATGCTTCATGACGTATCGGACGACAAAATGCACTTCCATCCCTCCTCGACGAAGCACTTGTTGTCCATCACCAATTTGGCCAAGTTGTTGTTCAAGCATGTTCAAGAAACGAGAACGAATTTCGCACGTGGGAGGCAACACAAAGAGGATATAGTTGAGCGTGTATAATCGGTGCGTCATCATTTCCCATAATTGTTGGTTGCTATGGCTATTGTTGGCAGGAGGATACCGTTGCTGTGATGGTGGTGTGGCGGCAGGTGATAGTAGTGCAGCAGGTGTCGGCTGACGAATCGGCGTAATCATCGTCTGCAGTGTTTGCTTTAATCGTGCTGCCATAAAGAAAGCCCGGTTTTGACATCGTTTGTCGTTGAAAAAGAAAGATCCAAATACATCCGCAAATTCTCCATTTTGTGCTTCTCTTGACATGGCTCGCAAGGTCTCACCAAAGCTGTTGGCTGTAGTAGAAGAAGTTGTTCTCCCAGCAGCACTAATAGTGCGACTACGTGGCAATGAATGACGAGCCATGTTGCCATAATCAGATTTGGTATTACTTGATGGAAGTTCTTCTGAGGCCGTTGATGTTCTTGAGGGAGGAGGAGAAGAAGGTGGATTTGGCGAAGGCGAACGATGTCGATGTGTAAAGGCCGATAGCTTTTTAACTGAGCGGACCCTCGAAAGCTTGGATGAAAAGTTGGACATGATGAAAGGGGTGTTTTGAAAAAGAAAAGAACACAAAGGATGAAGGGGGTTGAGTGAGTGTGAAAGATGGAAAAAGAAAAAAGGGGGAGACAAAAGAACAAGACGAGTAAAAGAGAGAGAGAGAAAACGGTAAAAAAAGAAACAGATAACGAAAAGGTTGTTGGTGCCCTGCCAAAAAAGCCAGCTGGTACACGTTTCCTTGTGCTCAGATGCACCGAATATAGAAAGCAGATGTGCCTTTTAATTCCCTTCATCCAAGACACGCTTCAACTGTTCTCTTTGTTGATCAGTGATTGTGATGCAAATAGACGACACGGAGGATGATGGGTACTATTGCGCGCATAAATCTTATTAGCTACATGTCGTTGCTGCCACTACTGCTCCACCTGGCACTTACCAATAAATCCCGAATACGGGATTTTGTATCCGCAGAACTCCGAGAAGGATCGGCTTCACACAACAACAGACTTTGGATATATCTCTGGTTCATCTCGCTCTGTGCTTCAGTCGTACGTTGCTGCAACCACATGGCAAAGTTGCCGCACTTTAAAAATTGTGCATACAGCTCTTTGGTGGGATCCGATGTAGACGTCCTTGTCTTAAAGGTCGACTTGAATGGTAGTTGCGTGCCATGCTCCTTTAGATACTTCATGAATTGCTCGGTCTGGAACGGTCTCAGTTGAGGAGGTCCTACATCCGCCTGAAACACCCTACCAAATCGAGTAGTTATGTTAGCAAAAAAGCAGCTTCCACCTGCAATGCATATCTCCTCGTCTTACGTGTTGTTTGGAATAAGCGTGCTAAAATAGCGATTTAAAGGACCCAAGAACTTTTCAGTAAGATCGACAAAATGGCGACGTAATATGTTATTAAGCATCCAGTCTAAAGGGTTGGAACTCAGTAAATGAATAACGCATAACACATGGCCTTCTTTCCCCCAAAGAGATGAAGAAACGTACCTGGTGGGTAACCACGCATACTAGCCTCGGTGAGCATCTTGAGCAGTTGTCGATCTTTGGCTATGACAGCTTTTCGCTTCGATGTAACCCCCTGCATGAATCCCAATAAGCCCAATGTGGTCGTATATATACAATATTCCCTTTGCCGGCTCTTCTTACCTGTATAAACTCAAAAAGCACATTTGCTTTGCTCCCTAATGCAGCCTTTGATTTATGCGGTTGAATGTGGTTGCCGTGTGCAGTAATGAGTGTCCCATCCGGTTTGCTACATTATCAACGCTATTAGAACAAAGAGCAACATCATGGTGTACGTGTGTATAGAGTATATAACTTACCGTAATTGTTGTCTACCAACACGCACAATATGTGGCCAATGCTCGACAGCAGTATTAAAGAAAGGATTGGTTACACCAAGGATGAGATTGGAAGGTGGCTATATACGCGTTGCATAAGATTCTGCATAACCCCAGACTATGTCACACACTCTCTTTACCTTATTCTTGGTAACAAATGATTTGAAGTCTGGATCTTGAATGGTGAAATAAGGTCGATAATCGCCACAATAGGGAATCTAAAAAAAAGTATAATGAATGACGAATATTCATATTGATCCCCCGTTCGCTCGCTGTCATCATTCTTACCGGATTAATGAGGTTCACAAGTGACACCACTGCTTCACTGCATACTCCTGGATCAGGGGCCATTACCACCAATGGTTCAGCTAGCAGTATGAGCTCCCATAACAACCAAAGATCTTGAAGGATATCTTTAAAATGATGGTATAATCCGCCGATTGGCAATGATGCCATGATCTAGAAGCGGTAACGTATCAGCAAATGGGCATTGAATGAGCTTGTAACACGTCTTCATACCTGCTCCTCGGGTTGTAATCGATTCATATCAAATGATGTGGTCTCCAGCAGCTGAGGATTAAAAGGCCGTGATATCTCCACTTGTAGTAGGTTACCCAAAAACGGTAAATCGAGTACTTTGCCTTCTACCACAGGACTCCTATTTCCAAACATTCATATAAAGGGAGATGTGATTAGTCCTCTTCTCAATTTTGCCACCCCCCCCGCAAGGATTCGATGCTTACCAATTGGCAATGTTCATACACGCCGCTTCCAACATAGGTTGACCATTATCGAAAAACACAGGGCCTAGTAGAGCGACCAGCCGTGAAAAGAGACCCACAAATGGATGCTGTGACAAGAGAACCAATGATTTCTAATGCTGCTGGATCAGAAGAATGCCGACTCGTCTTCGTTACACGACCCTTTTTGTCCAACCTGGAAATAGCCGCGACGAATAGTGGGATCCTTTTTCTGCCGAAAGAAAACATAGCCGTAAAGAAAGCCTGCCGTTGATGTTGGGCCTATCGGATGTATAATGAGATCTCTTTACTCCCGAAAATCAAAACAAGGAGAGAAAGAAAGAGACACACACATACCAGACACTGCCAATCCTGCTGTACTTGCTCGTACTCGTACATTGTATACTTGATCCCCCACTTCGAATACATTGGAATCAGGAAAAGCCGAGAAACAACTAATCCATCATGTTCAATGATTTGATTTGATACCTTGCATCGTTCCCATGACGACTTACATGTTCTTTTTCTCCAGATCAGTGAGCTCCATAGGTGGATATACATAATCAAGCGCTTATGAAAACCATATCAGCAGCAGTTATAATAATAACCGAAGCCTTGTCCCAATAACCTTATATACCTTGTCCAATCTCCAGATCAAAGTTGACAATGCAAAAGCCAATCATCCATCTTCGGAATTGTGCTAAATCATCAGGATCCAACTTTAGCATGGTATCATCGTTGCCGTTCTCTGTAATATCCAGATCAAGGGCTGAACTCTTTGTTGATAAAGCATTCGCTGATGGTGGGCGTGGTGGTGGCGGCAGGGATGAAGGAGACCTTGATAAAGGTTGATCGTCAAAAAAGTTGGGTTGTGAACTGGATTTGCCTAGACTCTTTCCGAGAAAGGACGAAGACAACGAAGGTTGCTTTTTCAAAGAGAACATTCTGGGAGTGTCGCCAATGTCGGCTTCTTGGTATCTTGACATTGCTACTTTGCGTGTTGTTGCAGGTGATGCAGAAGGCGTTGTCAATGGGCTATTGTGTAGACGTGGTGATGCATAAGACCAAGGACGCGCGGTGTGAGAAGCCATGTCAGATTCATCGTCAACGTCGTCATCGGACAAAGTGAGCACTTGGAACGGCGAGGAGATATGCGAGTTAGAGATATCAGACTCCATAGCCATTTTGATTTGAAGAAGGGAATAAATAAAAGAGCTCTCCTCGAAAACCGGAAGGAAAAAGGAAGAGAGAGAGAAGAGAAAGAGAGGAGAAGGAGGAGGAGGAGAACAAGATCACTCTCATTCACTCACTCACGCTCACTCACTCATCTTTGTGCACACACCACACATTGGGCGGCATTTTAATATCTCCAGAGAGAGAGACAAACGAAAAGCATATGCACACACATACAAAGAAAGGGGGTGTATGAGGACTTTCATATACACTGATATGATTGAAACCTTTGATCTTCATGTCAATGATCCCCGGCTTGCCTTTTCATTCATTTCCCGGGTATACAAAAAAGAATAAACTCATTCAACAACCCAAACCCAAAGATGGGATTACACCCACCCCATGATCAATCTCCTCTACTACAAGTACGATTTGCATTTGATCCTTTACCTTTCATTGTATTCTGCTTGATTCCAATACTTCATTGTCCCCTTTCACAAGGACATCATAAGCTGGCTGCTTTCGGGAGTAACTGCGCGCCATTTATGTGGTGCTACCACCACTTGACGACGGAGATATTAAAGTTTCTTCTACTATGCATAAACGATGATGACCGTAGTAGTAGTAAAAGGTCCTTGTTTGCGTCAAGTGCTGCTAATGTATCATGACCCACCATACAACACACCCCGAGTAAACATTTGTATATATATAAACAACACGTCTACGATTACTTTTGTGAAGCCCCAAAGTAGTAGCCAATGTGTTAATGAACGTGTGTAGAGAATATGAATAGATTCAACAATATAAAAAGCGGATGTTAATGCATATGACATTAAGGTAACCATGGAAACCGCACCGGGCGACGCGTTTGGTTTAGAGTGAGCCCGATATGCCTGTAACCACATTCACCCAAAAACAGCTACAATCAGCTGAGAGGAAAGCATAAATCCAGAACGGAGTTGTGGCCACGCACCTGCATTCTCTTTTTCTTCTCGACGTCTTTTTTTTCATTACTCTTTCTTCTTACGTCTCCATTCTTTCAATCCTCCCTGCCGATAATCACTTGAAAGCTTCTCCTATCCTTCAACAGATTACGCAGCATAAGCATGACATTTTCAGAAAATGACCAAGACGACGTGTTTGTGAGAAGGCCATTACCGAAAAGCAAACACCGCGCTGTCCCTGGTGGTGGGAAGCAATATCAGCACCAACAGCATGGCACAACACCCCACACACGCCCCATCCCTACCGCAACCACAACCCCACAACAACAACCACAACAACAATCAGCAGCCGATTCATCCGATGGTTTCTCTGCCGCTGTTTCATGGCCTATCCTCTTAGCCATTGTGCCCACAGTGGGTTCCTTTTTTGCTGGTAGTGCAGATGCATGGAGTGACTTTGTAATGATCCTCTTGATTCTATTTTATGTGTATAAATGGATGACAGGTATGCAAATTCTATATCATGTTCACACACACACACCATACACACATCATTTGTATTCACACGCCTTCCTTCTTAGTGCCATGGAATTATTACGAAAGTGCACGTTCGAGACGTGTTATTCATCAACGATCTACATGGCGTGGTAGTGGTATCGATAGCGACGACATTGATAGCAAAAAGAAGCTTGCTGAATATGAACGACGCCAAGCTGTGGCTGATGAACTTCGACGACACGAGTTGGCTGGACTCATCTGGGTAGTCATATCACCTGTGGTTGCCGGCTACACGTTGCAGTATAGTCGTTACTTTTTAAGCAACTATGAACGCTATATGAGCTCTTTCAATGTATTTGTGTTTGTATTGGCGGCATCGCTCAAGCCTCTTGCCCACGTGCTTACCTTATTACGAGAACGCACCTTATACTTACAAAGCGAGATGCAGATCTCTGAGACCGAGGTACAGCTCTTGCAAAGAAAAGTTGACCTCATGGAGGAGGAACTTGATACATTGCGTAAGGCTTTTGCAACCAAGAAGGACCTAGGCCAGGTAATAATGCTGTCCCACCATCGCGCGTATTTCGTTTTGCATGTGATATTAATTATTGCCTTATCCTAACACAAATAGGTCACTGATGATTTGAACCCCACCATTCAGCGACTTACCAAGACCATTCGTCGCTTTGAAAAGAAGGAAAGTGATATGCAATCCTTGGCTGATAACCGACTCGCTGTGATTGAACAAAAGATGCAAGACTTTGATCAATTTATCTGCTATCGTATCGAGCAAGAGCAACGACAATCGGCACATGGCATGGTCGTTACGCTGGTGTTATTGCCACTCAACATTACATTGTGGATCGCCAAACGTATGACAGGGCTTTTACCAGTGCCACATGCTCTTTTGGGCTCTTCAGCTTCAGCAGCAGCATCCGCCGCATCAGCTAAACCAGTGTTGCATCACCATCATCATCGGCCTAAAATGTCTCTGCCGACGAAGCATCTGACACATCCCGATATTCGTCCCACAATGCACGGGTCTACAGCACCCGATCCTACGGAATATGTAACAAAGGAAGAGGCAACAATGGCACTCAATCAGCAGAGGTCCCTACAACGTTGATCTATCCCATTGTTCTCTCATTGATTCTCTCTCTCATATGAATATTGTACAACATTGCTTATCACACACACACACACTCTCTCTCTCCCCCAACCCACTTTTTCTTTTTTCTACCATCACCATACCATCGAATAAGCAAAAAAGAAAATTCCCCTTTCTAGCACCATCACATTCATCATTTATCATTCGCATATCCACACACACGCACACACACACATCATACCTACTTGACCGCTCTCATATGCTTATTGTAATACTTGACACCCCTCGCATTGCACACATACCAAAAAGACTTATCCTTGTGCCTTTGCCTTCTCATTTATCCGTACCACACATGAATACACATTATATTATACATATGACTTTTTGGAACTTGCACGTGTAAAGTTGATCGTGTCACCCGTCAAAATGTGTTCTCTCCAAACCATCCATGATTTATGCGATAAGAATGATGCTGTAGTATGTTGTGTGTATAGGTCTAATCATGAACTAAATTTGGATTGAATGGATCTTGCATAAGGTGGAGGGTTGCCAGCCAACGTGCGATGTAAATCTGATAATCCACCAGCGACTAGACCGAAAAGCAAGCCAGCTTTGACAGCGTAACGTACACTTCCTCGTGTCAATTTGGCTACATATGCGAATAGATGGAATGAATGAATCATGCATGGCACAACCTTATCCAATACAATGACACTTACTCATGGCAGAAAAGACAACACCCGAAGTCATACCAGCAGCCACGGAATTCAATATATCATCCTCCCCACGTATCCTATCAAGCGTTGATTCCACGGATCCATACATCAAACAAAGAGCACCTGTACGTCCACCATAGAGCATGCCACGTTTGATACCACCCAACATCATCCGGTAATTCTTGGTCTTGTGATAAAAGTACCAGCCTTGCACCGTTGTCGGCAATCGATGTGCGTTCTCGGCAAGATACTGTAAACCGGATTGTCGTCCACCAAGATACGATCCAAGACAAAAGCCCCAAAAACTTGATACACCCGTCATTAACGCTAAACGACTAGGGACACTTAAGCTGGCACGTCCTCCGGGAAAATGAGTGACATTGGGTCGATGTTGTTGATCGTCCTCTTCGTCTGATAATGGTAATGTAGGTGGAACAGCTGTGTATCGAACGTCATTCGGTGCTGGATATGCAGGTGGTTGAATGGCCTTGGGTGTAGGAGGAGGAGGAGCAGGTCCTTCGTCATTGACAGACATGATTGCCTTGTGCTATGCTGTGTGTGTGTGTGCGTGTGTGCGTGTGTGTGGAAAGGAAAAAAGGCACCGCCGACACTCGAGGTCGTTGCTGCTGCTGCTCTACTACTGATAAACAACCCCGCGTCGCTTTGCCTTGACTACTATGCCTCCATTCTACTTGCATCGGTAGCTTACATGACTTGCGACATGCCAACAAAAGACAATCCAGTGACATTGTTACCACATTGGAGATCGTCGAAGGCGTGCTTGCAATAGTATACTACCCCTTGTGCGATGGCGGCATATGCAACTTTCTTTTTCTCTTATCATAAACCACAACTGTAAACCAAATAGAATAGGACTCTAGCACATTCAAAAGAAAATGATAGTAAAGCTGTCGAGAGGTGACATGATCAAGACGCTCTGTTGTATCGATTACTACATCACCTACCGCTTATTTCAACGCATGTACCATCAATTAGCTGCTGATTATTGTTCGAATAAAGAGATTGGATGGGTCAGGTTTTACCTTTAAGCATTCATCAAGAGCATCTTGTTACATTGCAAGAGAAAAGGATAGATAGCAATAGCATTGTTTGATGTTGTAGTAAAAAAGGACCATTGAAACCAAAATCCCCTTTTGAAGACTATTGTGGTAAATGAGAAAATGAATGATGCTCATACATGGCTGCTACCGGCTACGTCTACTCTTAAGCAGCCTTCATCAAAAAGGAACTACAATGTCGAAAGCGCATAAAACTTCCATCACGTCGGCGGAGGAGGAGATCTGTCAGCTTTTGAATCCCTCGAATCTGACATCCAAATTGAACACAATGCTCTTTACCTCCCAAAATTAAACGATTCACCACCCCAAATACAAATCCATCTACATCATTACATTCACAATGCATTCCGCTACATGTAGACATCAATAACAAGTTACCTTCCAAATTGGGAAGGTGACCCGTCGATGATGTTTCTTTTCCTCAATTCCAATGTCGTGGACGAGCTGAGTGTTGGCCCCACGCCTGCCAAATCGAGACGGAGGTAGCAACAAAAACGGAAAGAGAACAAGACAACTAGGAGCAAGGACCTGACACCAATGCTTGCACCCGCATGGCGAAATGGATTAACGCGTCGGTCTCCTAAACCGAAGATTCCGGGTTCGAGTCCCGGTGTGGGTAGGCGGGTTTTGTCACAATCCGTTTTGGGGTATCCCACTTTGGATTGGGAGTGTCGCAGCAACATACCGGATCTTCTTGATCGGTATTATCTTTTTATACATCTTTATCATCTTATCTTCTTTATGCTGCGCCCTCCATCATTACTTCGCCACATCCATATTACTTAGCCATCTTGATATACTTAGCCCCATCCAACAATTATAAATAGTGGACGATCTCATAGAATAAAACATGATCTTACGTTCTCTTTACTTTATTGTCTATTTGCCTGTGTGGCACTATTCTCCTTCGTGGTTCTATTCCTGTGTGGTCTTATTCCTTCGTGGTCCTATTCCTGTGTGGTCTATCTATCCTTCGTGGTCATTATCTCCTTCGTGGAAGTCGTCTATTATCCTGTGTGGATCCAAAAAGAAAGACGACAGGGGGGATTATGTTTTGCGTTTGTTTCAGGTCACGTGACTTACACGTTGTAGCAGATATTGCTTTAATGCTTTTGATGTTTTTTGCCACCAGTGGCCTATGTCAAGATGCCTAGCTGTCCAAGCTTCATATTCCCAAATGCATGAAAATGCGTAAAAGTATCATTGATAGCTCTAATATCATGCTGCATGTTTTAATTCATACAGTGGTATTCCTTTTCTTTGTTTCCAAACAATGAGAGACAAGCTCGACAACATCGACATCTACGTTACTACAGTGCGCTACACACAAATGGCGTAAACTTGGTGATCCTGCCAGTTGTACAATACCTCCGTTGGTGACGCTGTTTAAGAATGACAAATGCAATGACTCAAGGCTGGATAAATGACCCATGATTTCCAATGCATGATCGCTGACACAATCCATGTTATTGAATCGTAAGGATTGTAGCCGTTTCCATGACCGTAGTTGACTTGCAAATCGTTCGAACCCATCCATGGTAATACCACGAACAGAAAACAAGACTAGGTTTGTGAGCGTGCACAGCCGTCCCAATAAATCAATAGCATGATCCGATTCCAAATCGCAACCGAGGATGCATAAAATCAATTCGCGTAAACGTGAATGCGTTCCCAATGATCCATGTCTTTCAAAAAAGTGCCGTAATCCTGCAACGTCCACTTTGGCACAATCACGCATTTCCAATTTGCTGAGAAAATCCAAATCACAAAGTGCATCAAGGATAGCTCTATCGACTGGATCCGCTGCAACCAATAGCACCGATCGTAAATGGGGTGCTTGACGTATGATCCAAGGAACAATGTACTTGTCGGGTGTACTCACAAGGTAAATGCAATTGAGCTCATGCAGCTGGGACATTTGTAAACGATCCGATAATGGAGCAGTAACATGATCAAGCTCACAATTGATATGCACAGACAATATAGACAAGGTATCTTGATACGAAGCCAAAAAGGTGCCGAGCTTTGTGTAGAATTCAGTATGCACGATTCCCATCTCCAAGACTTGAAGGCCACAATGCTTGGTGTAGTGTGGTCGTTCCAACATATCACGTTCAGGATCAAAGTTGATACTTAAATAAGCAAGTCTTTGGCAGTGCTGCTTGATGTCGTCCAAAATATCCACGTTGCTGCATCCATTCAATTCCAAGTGATGAAGAGCAGGGCATCGAGTGATGATGGCATTCAGCAAGTCATATTCGATTTCTCCTCCTGTCAAATCTTGCAATACAAGCTGTGTAATATCATATCGCGTACTCCATTCGTGATTGTTTTGAGAGATGCTGTGGTTGCAATCGCCAACATAACGCAAATAATCCAGGTTGGTGCAGCATTCGAGTAAATCAAGAATCATCACATCCCCCTCCGTATCCGTCTCAATGGTTAGGCGAGTAAGCGTGTTGGCGATATGACTTAGTGAGTCGAAGAAGAAATGTGGATCATCGATCATATAGTCTAAATAAATGAATGAATGAGTCATCCATCATCCATCCCCATGTATCCCAATCTACTTTACTTGCCAGTGATCTCTAATTCTTTGAGTGATGTGAAATTGCCTTGACGTAGAATGTTCAATAAAGGAGCAGACTCTTCCCAATAAAAGCTGACAGCGACTTTGCCCACATTGGGAGCATCATCCAAGAGTTGCTGATGAATGCGTAAAAGAACGGAATGGTCGCATTGATGAATCAATCGGAATACGAGTGATGTGCATTGCAGGAATCTTTGACGCCATGTTTGAGATATCACGAGATAACGATGATCAAACTGTAATTCATCCCCATCCAAGAGTTCAGAGACAACATGAGACACCAAATCAAAGGGAAGACAAGAAACAAAGTCGACACGCTTCGCCAGCTGCTTTTCAGCTGCAAGCTTGCCATCCATCAATGTTGCATGCTTGGATAACGGTACGGCTCGTAGTCCTTGTTCATACATTTCAATAGCGGCTTTTTGTCGACCATAAAGGCTATGTATGGCTGCTGCTCGACAATACCCAAGAGGATGAGAGCTGGCAAGGTGAATCATGGTGGCTGCATCGTCCAGAGCAAGCTGGCATTGAGCATTGTCAGCGAATAAAGATGCTCGCATATCCAAGGTCTCGAGTTGAGCTTCTCGTAACTGATTCAATAGTTGACTCGACGCAGCAATCACATGGTTACGGTCCTTGCTCTTGGGTGCTTTCTGAATGCGTTCAATGTGTGCTAAGATGCTGGCGTTTAACTGTTCAAGTTGAGCGGATAAGGCTGCTGTGGTGGTGCGTTCGGCTGCTGCTGCTACTACTGCAGTGGAAGGCGGGGTCATGGAAGAGGAAGATTCCAAAATGGAGATGAGCCAACGCCCTTTTGTACAATGTGCCCGCCCTGTCATAATAATTGATTCGCATAGTAAGACGCAACGTATCCAATTCATCCTTAATGCTACTCACCCTATGTCATTGTATCATTTAAGCAACAGAGTGTCTCTCGGCCTGGTGGGATGGTCGTGACTATGCGCAAGCTCTTGTATCTAGTTGCCATGTCTACGAGATACCATGACAACCATCCATTGCTATGCTCCAAGATCACAAGTGAGACTATTGATTGACATGGCACACACACCTCCTCTGCTCTCCTTCATCTTCATGACCACTCTATACGCCCATTGATCCTGTATGCTATTTTTTATTCCTTGTTTGTATGTTCTTCTACTTGTTGATTTGGTTGTGAGATACGTTTTAATCGTTCCATATCCTCCTTTTCTTGTTCAAGGGCCTTGACGCGTTGCTTTGCCTCTGAAGCAGCGAGCATTTGATCTATATCGAAGCATGCGTGAATTCCTAATGTTGGCAGACAGGAGAATGCAAGGACATACAGTAGTTGCTCTTGACAAGCACGACTTCGAGAGAACCACCAAGGAAGAGACCAAGACCAAAGATCTTTGAGTAGAAAGTTGCAAGACTCATTGTTGTTGTTCGGTCGAATGTGTGATGCGTTTATTCTACAAGGCCGATGTACAAACAAGGAAAAGGTGTGTGGTATTGAGTGTGTGTGTGTGGGCGGTGGTAAGGTCGGGTTACTAATGAAAGGAGGGTGGTGGTGTGGTGGAACTTTTTTTTGTGGATTTCAAAACTACCTCACTACTTTAGGTTTTTCTTGTTATTCATGCCTTGTTTTCAACGACGGTGGGTGTTGGTTGTGGTGGTGGTCCAGAGGATGTTGTATGATTCTCGGATGATGAAGATGATGATGATGCTGCCATGAACATGTCATCCTTAGCCGCCAACTTTTCACGTGCCTCGACAATCTTTCGATACTTTGGTGTCTTTACAAACTTGGGTACTGAATCGGATGCCATCAAACGACAAATATGTTCATTGACACGATCCAACCACTTTAGCATCATACGCAAACTCTGTGACGTGGATGGTGTCGAAATGACAATGGTTGGCTTGACTTGACCAGGGGTAAAGGTTGGCACCACTTGGACCATGGAATTCACCACACGTGCCATTTCTTGACGCAACGTATGCTCAACATTCAATTCACATCGAGATCCAGGCGCCAAATACGTGGACCAGATATCATGAGCATCCTCCAACAAGTCCTTCTGATTCTGTGATGGCATAGCAGGACTTTGTGCACGGCATTTACGACGCAACGTATCATAGTCGATCCAAAAATCCAAATTCTCCTCACAAAAGTTGGCTCGCAAAAAGTCCTTAAACAAAGATCGCAATTGTGCATCATCCAAAATCACTTTGAGACGTGCAGCATTACTCTCTTTTACATCTTCGGCTGCCGATGACATGGGCGGTGGATTGGAAGGGGGTGGAGGATCCATACTTGCTGTGCTGGGGGGTCGTGGTTCATCGGTGGTAGTAGTAGTTGTTGTTGTGGATGCAGGTGTTGGATCATTTGGATCTTGTGACAACATTTCACGCAAGGTGGTTTGTTGCTGCTCTGTGGTAGTAGTAGTGGATCCAGTGGTAGTGGTAGTGGTGGAGGATGAATTATTATTATTGCTCTTGTTGTTATCTTCTGCAACCACTTCCTTGCCCTTGGATGTGACAATAAGCATAATGGTCTTGCTTGCACGAATAGGTGTCGACTGCTTTGGATCTTGGAATTCCACCCAACCATACTTTACAAATTCATTTGCAAGCGTCTCAGCTTCTTCACGAGACGAAACGGTGCTGTAATCGGTGAGCCAGTCGGTACACAGCTGAGTGGAAAACACCGTACGCATATGCTTGATCGAACGATGAGCATGAGAATGGGTCTTTTTCTTGGATTGTGTCAAGAGATTGTTGGCCAGCAACTGCACGCGTGAATCGGATTGAGATGCCATAGCAAAAGGAGCAGAAGACCCTGATGACGATTGAGAAGATGCTGCTGATACAGGTTTATCACTATGACGACCACTGGTTGCCTTGGTGCTGGTGTTGTTGTTGACCGATTGTTGATGATGCTCACCTTCCAAAGGCAAGCAAGTCATCATGATGCGAAATACCACCGACAAGTTTTGACGTCCATGGATAATTTGATCATCATCAGCATGGCGTTCAAGGCGTACCAGCTGAATCGGTTCAACATGCCCAAAGTATTTACGAAGCGTAGTCATATCAGCTTCAGTGCGTACACAAAAATCTTGCAATACACACAGCCCCTTGGGCGTCAATTGCCAAATGCCCTTCTCTCGATACGCCCGACTTTGTGGATCCGTCGCGTTCTCCATAAGCCGACATTGCTGAAATTGCTGTAATAATGTCTTGGCCATGTCCTTTTCCATATTAAACGTTGTCGTTGTTGTTGTACGCAGCAGCTTGGATGGATCATTGGGATCGGGCATACGTGCTGTGTAGGAAAATCGTAGCGACCCCAAAGCTTGTATAGCATCATCCGATGAAAAGGTGTTTGGGTAATTGCGAAAGAGGTATCGATGCACATCCAATGGTATTTGCACAATAAGTGCTGCAAAGAGATCGTGAATATCCTTTTGTATTCCATATACATATGCATGTGAGATCATTTGGTATATATAAAAAGTGCCACCACTAGGCTTGCCGATCTTGGTGGGCATTGTGGGTATCTTTTTTTTCTCTATGTACCTTGAGATAGGGCCGACCATCAATGGTGAATTTCATCATTGAGGTGTATGCCTGTTGTGAGACGTTTGGATCCATTGCAACTGATGAAGAAAGAAAAGGTAGAAAGGACAAGAAGGAGGATGGGAAATTATATAGTTGCACGCGGTCGTCATCGCCGTCCGTGTATCAATGGCCTCGACACGAGACGATGACCACCCATATTTCACCCTCCCCCCGCTTTCTTTCCCCCAACAAGGGGTAGGTAAGGATAGTAAGAGGAGAAAGAAAGAGAAAGAAGACGAGATCTATAAGGCTAGGGGTCCTATTGGGCCAGTCAGCAAACGCTTGGACCTTCATTGTTGTTATAGGACGCTCTCCTGTCCTAAAAGGAAAACGGGGCAACCTTGTGGCTCGCTGTCAATCTCAGAACAGTAACAAAGCCCATAGAGTAGTAGTAGTAGTAGTAGTAGTAGGATAGACCTGTTTCACTCTTCATGCTCGTGTATTTGATGACATCTTGATCCCAACACTTGCATCATTACTTGTCAATGAATGTATCTTCCCCCATTTCCTATATCATCATACCATTGTTAGAATTGGTTGAATGACATTCTTGACATTTCAAAAAGCAAAGGATGATGTGTTTATTCTCCCTAACTGTATTCTGAATGACACCTTTGGAAACGGTAAAGTGTGATCCATTGCGTGACGCTGCGAGAAAAAAGAACGCATAGCAGTACATGCGTGCGTCATACCGTGTGCTTGTCTATAGCCCCTTTTTTTGCTATCCATGGTGTCTTTTGCCTTTTGTGCTTGATGCACTTCTTGATTAAAACCTTGATCGTATAGCTCGCATCCCACCAACCCCCTTGAGCGAGATAAACTTTCAAAAAGTTGTCTCCTCACAATCTCGCTTAAATCACGCTCACATACATACATACACACACACACACGCATATATAACCGTGTGTGCTGCCTTCCTTTTTCCCCTGCTGCCTCACATCCCGCTTTCTCTTTTTGTCATTACAAGCTCCCTTGTGTATATGCTTTGCATAGCACGTTTTCCAAGTAACTTTGTAACCCCTTGCATCTTTTTTCAACCTCATCATGATGGTAGATGTGTATTGTTCTCTTTTGTTGCATTCGTCTTTTTTCTCTATGTTGCCAATAAGGATGCGTCTCCTATTCATGCATCATGGTGTACGCAGCTTTTCTTGCTATACACTCTGTGGCGCTCCGTTCATCGGGTAATTTTAGACTGCATACGATCTCCTCAAGCTTTTCAATATAATGTGTAATTATCATCCTTTCTCCTTGTCCCCTCAATTATCTTTTGGATCTAGCAGCGATCTCGGCAATAACGGTAACAACAACGTTCAAATCCTCTTTCTCCACGTTCGATTGTATTCCATTCTTAGTAGGGATGCTAGGATGATGCGTATCCTTTTTCGACTACGCCATTTGTTCATTTAGCAAATAGAAAACGCATACACATACACACCTATCCTCATAGTAAAGGATCGACGCTGTATGTCACAACATGCAACAATAGTGACAAGGGGTATGACAAAGTATGATCGGGAATAAAAAAGAATGCCTAACTTGTGTGTGTAGGGGCAAGTGTAAAAGAGAGAGAGAGAGTACGTGTATGTGCGTGTGTATGTGCATGCGTCTATTAAGTGAGCGATACATAGATAGAGAGAGAGGGAAAAAAAGAGAGGAAGAGATGAGAGGAGTGAGGCATATAGTAAAGAAGGGGGCTAATGTTCATGGCCGATAATACGAAAAGGTTGTTGTCATGAGCATTGGTTGTCCATTGTTTATGTGTAAAGAAACATTCGCACGCACAAGTGTAATGGTGGCAACCCAATGCGCACTGTTTTGTTCTTGTAACGCAAAAAGTACTTTTTGTGGATGCTTCACGGTGATCTCTTCTCTCCTCTTTATTGCTGTATGTGTATAGGTTTGTCTCACCTCCCACTCAATCAATGTCCCACCCCACCCCAACCCCCTTTTTTCTCGTTACCCAGCAACCATATCCTTTTTTCTACCATCGACCCGATATGGTTATTCATATCAGCAAAGGTCTGCATTTTAGTGAGAGAAAAGAGCTTACACGATGTGGATGATCTTGACGTCAATAATACGGGTATGTGATGATCCAGATCCAGTTGTATGGAACAGGGATGATGGAGCTAAAAGCCAACAAACAACAAGTGGTGAACCCAGCAAGATGGCATCAGGAGAGTGTCAATAAGTGTTGTCTGCGTCTATGAGCTATTTTGGGTTTTGTTGACAACATGATCCTGTATCCAAGGTAATGAACAAGAGTAGTCGCTTGTCTCGGCTATGCAACAAGATTCATTATTACATCCCACCCCCTTGGTTTGAAATCTTGTCTTTTTATTTCTCCTGTAGACGAGTTGATTTTTGGGTCAGCGATGATGATAATTATTGGAGCGAATGACAACATGTTGTTGCTCGTGAATGGAGGGATGGATACTACACAATAGCATTAATGGCTCAGGTACAATAATCCACCAATGGGCCAAGATACAAGCCACCACCGGCTATGGGTGGGTTGAGTGTCAACACCGCCAGCTATGAGCCCAGTCGTCTACCCTTGACCTTTTAACAAATACAAAAATGCTGCCCACTGCACGACCACTTTTGAAGGTGTCAGCATTACTACCTCAACGCACATTGGCTCCAGCATCACACCGATTCTTCTCATGCACAACACAACGATGGAATGAAGACCAGCAACAACCACCTGCCGATCAACAACAACAAGGCGAGGAAACCGCTGCTCCTGCTGCCGAAGAGGAACAGGCTGAACCTATCAAGTTATCGCGTAGACGACGACGTTTCCATGAGTGGGTAAAGGATGGTAGCGGTGCACGCTTTGTTCGTCCTTCGCAGGGTACAACCAACTATTTGGGCAGTACGGTAAGCATCGTTGTCATGTCAACCTACTACTTGGATAAACTTGACATGTATATATCTTTTATATAGCCATTCCCCAACAATCCTCTTTTCCAACCTCGTCCACCACTCTCAGATCAACGTCGCCAAGAGATTTATGACACATACGCTTCAGATCCTCAAGAATGGTCTATTCGTAAACTTGCAACAAAGTACAACATTTCAATGCGTCGTGTTGAAGCTATTCTTAAGCTCAAGGAATCTGAAAAGGAATTGGAAATGAAGGTAAAAAAGCTACAATGGCATAAGGTATCTATGGAAGGGTGACTCATTTGGTTGTATGGTGCTCTTTAGGGCGTTGCATTGCAAAGCAAATTCTCCAAGGGCATGGAGAAGCTTATGGGTGCTGATCAAACAGTACAAATTCTTCAGGAACCACTTGTCGACTTGTTCCCCAAGGTTAAGAAGCCTACCTTCAAGTTGGTTGAGGAACATGAGTCATTTACAGAGAAGGTATGTCATGTCATTTACCAGTCATGTCATACTAGATTGGGATTATTGATATGTATACATAATACACTAGGATGCCGCCAAGGAACTCAATCGTAAACCAATCCGTCAACTTGAGGAGAAGGTGATTGCTATGGAGGAAGCCAAGTTTGCCAAATCCCGTATTGCATCTGAAGCCATCAAATCCACTACTCCCACCAGCAGCAGCAAACAAAAGCGTTTTGTTATTGTAGACACCAGCCGTTAGAGATCTTTTTCCACCTTTTTATGTATACTATTCGCATTTCAACAACAACCAAAAAAAAACAGATTTCATCAGAGACTACTATTTCTGGAGGTTGACAGTGATCGACGGTGGTACACAATGTTGTGTGGATGTGTTTGTGTGATATAGAATACAACCCCGGCGCTGGTGATCGTCGTCGTGGTCGCCGTTCCTCTCCCTCCCTTTCTTTTTTGATATCAAGCCGTTGTCGTTGTTGTTGTTACTGCATGGCCTTTTTACAATCCTTATCCAAACGCTTGGTCTTGCGTATCGCAGCTTGTGTGCTTGCCTTGAGCGTGATTAGCACAGTGGTCTTAATGGCCAGGCCCAATCTACGTAAAAGAAAGATCGCCATCTCAAGACCTGCCGTCAACTATCCTCCATTCCATAATCCCGAGCATTTGCATCATCCCAATCCACACTTTAAAGCAGCCTATGTGACCATGACCAAGGGCGACGCTGGTTCGCTTGCCAACTTGCGATTGACCATTCGACAGCTTGAAGATAGCGTCAACCACCAACGACATTATCCTTACATTATCTTTTCCAATGAACCTCTCAGCACCGAATTCAAGACCCTGGCACGATCCTTATCCAGTGGCGATATGGCATTCTACGACAAATTGGATAGCACGTATTATGGCTACAGCCCATCCACCAACTTGACCAAAGCCGCTGAAGCACGTGAACGCATGAATGGATCCGTCTTGTTTGGTGAAAGCGAGGATTATCGTTTTGCATCGAGGTTTATGGCAGGCACGATTTTTCGACACCCAGCATTACAAGAACTCGATTACTATTGGCGATTTGAAACAGGCACAGAGTACATGTGTCCATTGGCATTTGATCCTTTCCAGTACATGTATGATCATGGCAAAAAGTTGAGCTTTTCAATTGCATTATACGAATATGGAGATACCATCCCTACACTGTTTGAAACTATCATGGGATTCGCTGCAAGACATCCTGATTGGGTCCAATCCACTGCAAGCAAAAACAGTATATGGCCTTTCGTACTCGATGACAAGAAGACCTTCAACATGTGTCATTTTTGGAGCAACTTTCAGGTAACAAGCAGTAGCGGCAGTAACGTGGGATCATGTGTGTATTGATTACATGGCATCTCTTAGATTGCCGATCTCAGCTTTTTCAGGAGCGAGGCATATCAAGCTTATTTTGATTACTTGGATAATTCCAATGGCTTCTTTTATGAACGATGGTAAGGGAACAAGGAAGAGAAATATGGGCACAACTCATTGACCATCATGTTCATGGCATGCAGGGGAGATCCGATTGTATTATCAATGGCTGCAGTTTTGTTTTTGGAAAAGGAACAGGTGCATTTCTGGGACGACATTGGATACCGTGTTGCTGGTTACTTTACCCATTGCCCAGCTGATTACAAGCAATGTAGTTGTAGACCCCATGAGAACTTTGACAATGATGGTTACAGCTGTCTCAGCAAGTTTCAATAATGTATTCCCTTCAAAAAATTGTTTTACAAATGATACAAGTATTATTCATCATGGTCGCCATGGAGACTTTTGTGAGGAAGAGGAAGGGTTGGCATGGTTACCACGCTTGGAAGAGGAGGATGAGCCATTGGTAGTGGTAGTGGTAGTGGTGTTGGTACGAATAGCTCCTGGCTTGGGTGAAGACGTGGATGGATCCTGGTGAAAATGATGATGATGGTGATAGTGAATCTGTGATGGCACATTTTCTGAATCATCTTCTTCAACACGTCGACGATGATGGAGGGAAGAAGTGGAGGATGATGAGGATGATTGTACACTCACAAGATCACGTTGGGCCTCAACACGACGAAGACTATGTCGACTGCTTGACACCTTGGATGCTGGCATGGTCATGTTGTTGGACAAGGAACGTGCATGGCCCATGGGCTGTGTTACCGATGCTGATGTGGTACAATCATGACGATGATGATGAGGATAACTGGTGCTGTTGTTGCTGCTACTACCCGTAGGTGCCGAAATTTTGCGTTGGCGATGAGAATGTGTGGTCGAGACACGCTGCGTATGTGTGCTGCTGCTTGCACGAGGTTGTGGATTTATCATGATCGGTGGTGGTGGCGATTGTGGTGATGAAGGTGAAGTAGGTGACATACTACGATGCGTACTTGTTGGTGGTGTTGGCACACGAGTAATTGCATCATTGTTGTTGTTGAAGGATACATGTTGCTCTTGTTGTTGCTGTTGCTGTTGCTGCGATTCCACAAGATAGGGTTGATAATGACGCACTTCATGCTGCTGCTGCTGTTGTTGTTCTTCAGGCTCACACACGTTTGCCATTTCTTCTTCAACACCAAGAACACGTCCAACATTGTCAAGCACAACCAAACCAAATAAAAGAGACCAACGAGCTGCAGTTTGCAAACACCCCTTGACAGCAGCAACACGACGATAACGAGGAGGATGGCCAATGCTCTTTTTGGTGGCACCGTCATCAGGCAGAGGTGTGGGTGGCGTTGTTGCCGGCTGAGGAGCATTATGGGCAGTAGCAGTGGATTGTGACGAAGGGATGGATCCAATCATCTTGAACATGCTTACTTGCATTTGAAGCAGCACGATGGTGGTAATCGATGGAATCCGCTTCTTGGGTGTGGATCCTGGTGGCGCAAGAAGCATATGTACATGATTGACATGCTCTGTAGCAGCAAAGGCATCTCGTCGGGCATGATCATATAAGACAACGATGCCTTGATTATTGGGAGAAAAGGCTTGATGCGATGTTCTCTTGATCATTATGGCCAAGGAGAGAGAGGAGAAAAACGCAATGAAAGAAAAGAAAAAGGAGTGGGTTGCTTATAAACCACGAATCGTGTGTGTATACATGTACTTGCACTTTGTCTCACCCCCATTCATCCATTAGCCATAAATCTTCTGTTTACCGATATTCAACCCATTAGAAAGAGAGGTGGAGACCCGTGTGTGTATCACCATCATTTTCTTCGGGGTCTACTTCCGAGATTGCAACACACCTTTTTTACCTTTGCTACTACTGCTTCACTAACCACACCTATTGCCATCATTGATAAAATGCTAATTGCGTTGAGCTTTCGTTTGTTTATTGGTGTCATGCACTTGTTTCGTTAGTCCCATCCCTCGTGTGAAAACGCCATGATGCCTATCATCAGTGCATTTTCCTTTTGCTTCATACATACAGTGTTGCACATGAAGAGCTTATCGGCGATGAATATCTTTTACTACCAAGCCAGCAACATCAGATCACAAAAGTAGCATCACCATGCTGCTGTATCATCCATGGCAATAGTATACGTGTCTCATCTACGCCATGTATACTGTCGGCTGCATATCTATTTGGAGCATGAGACATGTTATGATGTCGAATGGTGCCGACATTACCCGCTCAATTCGCTTTTGTTCCTGTAACACCGATCTTGTAATATGCGCAGAGGCCGCCTTGTCATACCTTTGGCTTCATTTTCCATCATACTCCGTTTCCCTAATCACATGTGTAATGATGATGCACCAAAGACAATACGACTGGCCCAAGTTGAAATGCTCTAATGAAAACCCGTTAAGTGAGCGCAACGACATGCAAAAGTCACGTGACCACAAAGTCAAGTTGAGTAAAAGGTTATAAGTTTTTACTAAGTTCTTCAAGGTCTCGCCGAGATTCGAACTCGGATAATGAGATTCAGAGTCTCATATGCTAACCGTTACATCACGAGACCTGGCACAACTATTTTTGAATAGTCGAGTGACATGATAAATCAGTCACCTTCCCAAAAATTCAATCAAAAAAGTGGCCCAATTGAGATGAGATTTGCACCATATTGCAGCGGATTAAACGTAGATCTCAATGGTAGAAGCAATGTAAATTTATGGGAGGCTAATGTTGTGTAATTTTGAGTTGAAGGATGAATGATCAATTTACTCGTCGGAGGATTGGAGGAGATCGGGGATGGATGATCAAGTCTTTTGAGTATCTTGGGCTTCAGAGAGTTAGATGCAACTACGCTCTAGTAAGTGTTGTGACTAGGAACATTGACCACTTTACACAACCCATAGCTCAAGCATATAAAAGTTATAAAGGGCTACATGAAAATGTAGAGTATCAAGTATCAATTATTGGTTAGAGGAGGGTGCTGAATGACTCAAGTCTTATGATTATGTAGGCTCTAGATAGGTGGAGGAGACTAGGATTCAGTAAAATGTTTGACTAGGGTGCCTGGCTACATTTTTTATTGACAAGAAGGGCTCAAGTAAGTCCCAGATGTTAGCAAAACTAGATCCAGTAAATGCTTTAAAGAGGACCACCTCTTGAAAATCGCCAGCTTTTCCACTCCTCTCTTCTTGCTTTCCTACATTGGCAACCTCCCCATTCGCAACTGCTGCCCCATTCAAGTACAACCAACCATTTGTTATACGATTGCTCTACTTTAACCCATCCTGTCAATGCTACAATGGTCGTGATCCAGAAGACTTTGACTGAATGACAAGTCCATGGCGTGTATGCAATCTATTACAGCACGCGCGTTCCTTTACACTACAAGTCTCTTGCCACAACCAATCGTAACAGCGTTCAATGCATCAGTTGCTATTAGCGAGTTCTTTATTCCATCGTCTCCAACAACTCTTTACTTGCAGCGACTTGGCCTTACAGTCTTTGTTACGTGGACAGCAGGTAGCCATTACACAGGAGCAGCTTTCTTTACGTGTAGCAACGTGCTTTTACATACGAATTCCTATGACGGATATGGGTATGGATACATTGATCGGCTTAGCTCTCTTGGCCCATTTAGATCGTGATGTCTTGTTTGGGATTATACCATACCAACCATCAATTACACCGCAATACAAGCAATCTTCAGCCGGTGGAGGTGGGCGAGCAAGAGTTAGACCCACAGCTGGATGGAAAAGGAAGCATACAGCGATCACAGTGGCTCATTTCAACCAACAATTGGATTTGCAATGGCTATGGATGGAGAGATGCAACCAAGTGCAGTAATGGTGAATGATGGTGATTATTTGGAGCGCCGTCAGCAGGAAGAATGTATGCTATCACGTGGATACGGGTAAGGTGATGATGGATTGGATGGAATTGACAAAAGAGCTTGTATCTTTGACGAACGGTGTTTTACAGCCGTGGATGGTTTTGGAGTACTCAAGTCGTATTATGCAGCGACGGATTTGGGATCATGGACAAAGGATGTTTATGATGGCAGCAACCAAGAATACAATGGCACCATTATCCCTGTGGCCTCTATGTGATTCACCCTTTGTATCTTTGCAATGCTGTTCCTTCATCCTATTTACTTGATAGACACCCACCCATACTACTATATACTATTCTTCAACTTTGTCATTGAATGAAAATTGGATTGAAAATACTATTTGGGATATCATGCTATTAGCTCGTATGGGCAAGATGTGGATCACTTGATGGGTTTCTGGTTTGAAAGAGAGAATGGATATAGAAGGTCAGAAAGCGAGGTTGGATCATTGACATTGTCGTATCGCAATGCTTTTGTTCTTTTGTCATCACAACATCATTTTATGACTTCACTAAAGCTTCCTTTCTCACATGCTGATAGTAGACGAAATTCAGTGGCAATTCTTTGAGGCTGGTGTTGCAAAGAAAACTAATTTGGGAGTGACAATATCTAACATTTGCTTGTTACAAACATGGTATTCATTGTGAGCTTAATGCATCATATCCAAGAAAGAATGAGCTGTTATACAATATGGCACAAGCACATGAATCAAACCATGCTTATCTATGACAGTTCTCAGTAACGATATCCCATGTACTTTTATATAAGAACGAATCATTCCATACGGCCATCATGGGCGGACCTTACTATAGGAAGGCAGGGCAAGGATCAATCATGCATTTCTTCACCAATAGGATCGATCCTTCAAGTTTGGCTCAGTTACACAAACAGCTCTTGTGAATCTTTTGCTCTCTCAGGGTCTGGCTACTTCACAATGAACGAAGACCACTTTTCATATAGCATCACGCTTACAAACATAAAGGTGCCTGTATCTCCAAACTTTACAATCAAACGTGGGCTCTTTAATAGATCAACGTGCTTGTCGGGGTCAAAGGAATCTTGTGTCAAAGTATGAAGTTCATCGTGGGCGATCCCAGATTTCGCAATGTCGCCACCAGCCAAACTGGATCTGGGGGTCGACCTCTTCGACGACGACGACCAAAAAATATTTTTTGGGCTGTTTGCGACATTGAACGCGAAACTTTCACACAAGGTGCTGTTGGCCAAGCCGAGTCCATTGCTCTATTCAAAACCCCACGTGTCATTGCAAAGTTTGGAGATACAGGCACTTTTATGTTTGTAAGCGTGATGCTATATGACGAGTGGTCTTTGTTCATTGTCAAGTAGGTGGACCCTGGCAGAGCAAAAGATGCAGAGGGTCGTGTTGTGTAACACAGCTATGTTTGCATGAATGAAAGGGTCAATGTATAATTACTTTATGGATCATCTAGGAACAGGCATGTACTGCTAGCTAACGGCCACTTTTATCCAATCATCATTGTTGCGAGATCCACTGCATGGGAACGATGCCCTTGCTCTAGACATTCATTTCCATGATTAAAGTAGGTTGATCCGAGCTGATTTGACTGAGCTACGGTCAAAGAGAGTTTACATCATTCTGGACATAGAGCACGCTCGATGTAGCTCAACCGATGTAATCTTGTGTGAGCGTAACTCAACCAAATCAGCTCGGATCAACCTACTTTAATCATGGAAATGAATGTCTAGAGCAGGAGCATCATCACCTACAATAGAATACACAAAAGTTGGGAATGCACAACAGTGGCTATTAGCTGCCAATGTATGACATCAAAGTGAGGGTTGCGTACCTTTCATGCATTGTCCCTGAAGTCCTGACTTTTTAGCTGAGTTACCCAAAGAGGTTCTTCTGCATCTTTGGCTCTCCAGGGTCTAGCTACTTGACAATGAACAAAGACCACTTCTCATATAGCGTCACGCTTACAAATATAAAGGTGCCTGTATCTCCGAACTTTACAATGAAACGTGGGGTTTTTATTAGAGCAATGGGCTCGGCTTGGCCAACAGCACCTTGTGTGAAAGTTCACGTTCATCGTGGCCAATCCCAGATTTCGCAATGTCGCTACCAGCCAAACTGGATCGTGGGGTCGACCTCTTCGACGACGACGACCAAAAAAATATTTTTTGGGCTGTTTGCGACATTGAACGCGAAACTTTCACACAAGGTGCAGTTGGCCAAGCCGAGCACATTGCTCTATTCAAAACTCCACGTTTCATTGTAAAGTTTGGAGATACAGGCATCTTTACGTTTGTAAGCATGATGCTATATGAAGAGTGGTCTTTGTTCATTGTGAAGTAGCTGGACCCTGGCAGAGCAAAAGATGCAGAGGGACGTCTTTGTGTAACTCAGCTGTTTTGCAGGATTGGAAGGGTCGATGTATGATCCTTTATGCATTATCATGTATTGCCAGCTAACAGTCAATTCCTCTCAATCCCAACTTTTATTCATTGTGTGACATTGGAATGATGCTCCTGCACCAGCCGAGCATTTCCCTGGTTCAAGTGTCTTGATCCGAGTTGATTTGACTGAGCTACGCCAAAACAGCAAACGTGAAAATTAATGAATCGCAGACCCTGCGAATGTCTCCGTCTTTCAAACTTTTGGACGCTCCCAATCAAAATCTTCGAATGAAGCGTGAGGTTTTTATTTGAAAATGTTGATCAGCATGCTCGAGAGCACCCTGCTGACCAATTTTCAAGTTGGAGGTGGACAACTTCGGGGCGGTGGGCCGTCCGCTCTTTTGTTCCCATCATCTACCATTTGGGGCGCCCCGTATTTTAAATCTTCACAATGAAGGCTGCAAATTCAAAATGAATGAGGTTGATCAACATGTCCCAGCGAACCTTCTGACAAAGTTTCAAGTTCGAAATGGGGAATCCCAAGGTAATGTATATTGTTTCGATAAATCATGACTCTGGGGCTGACCTCCATTTCCGACTTACATAGTAAACCCCACATTGTACCCTCCCATTCCAATTTTTTAAATGTACATGATGTCTTTTTTAATACAACATGAATCAGAATGTCCAAGAGCACCTTGTGTGAAAGTTTTAGGTTCGAGAGGGGCAATCTCAATATCAAGGATTGCTGTACAATGTTCATGCATTTATACAAGAGGTGTCCGACAGCTCGACCTACTTAAATTTCCACTTCTTCCCTCTTCCTCCCCATTGTCAACTGTTGGTGCATTCAAGTACAACTACCACCTACGAACGATTGTCCTGCTTCAACCCATCATGTCAATCCTACAACTGTCGTGATCCGATTGTCTTTGACTGAATGGGCAAGTCCATGGCGTGTGCACTCCACTACAATACACGAGTCTCTTGACACTACACCTTCTCTTGTACACTCTTCTACCACACCCAATCATAACAGCATTCATTCCAACAGTTGCCACCTGCAAAGCCTTTACTCCATTGTCTCACGCTACTTGCAACAACTTGTCTTACAGCCTTTTCACGTGGACAGCCGATAGCTATCATATAGAAGCAGCTTTATTTACATGTAGCAACTTGCTTCAATACATACGGCTTCTTATGGATATGGATATGGATATGGATATGGATATCTACAACGCTTGGAAAATGAGTCATTGTTCTTACACATTCATTGTCAACTTGGCATTGATGTTACCATCGTGAGCGATTGATGTATCCGATTATACTACTTTAGATGTTCTTCCATGGCAACTGCTATGATCATTCTTTGTGGAAGCTGTCCGCCGCCTACAACCATCATCATCATCCAACTGCATATGTGGACTTGCCATGCATCAAGAGCCATCTCACGTTCGTCTATTTAGCTTTGCAAATGTGCTCCCAAAGGATAACGGTTTCCAAATCGATCCATCTCCCCCATTGTAGCAACTTGTTGTATCTCTCAATTTCATGCCTATTCTATCTCTTGTGAATGATGTCGGATTAAAGGACTACTCAGCGAGTACGGCATTGCTTTGGCCATCTTATAGCGTAAGAGACGTTCCTCCTTGAATTGGACTTGTCGTGTGGGATGGATTATGTTATAGAGAGATGTATGCAGGATTGCAAAAGTAGGTCCACTTGTAAATGCTGTGGTAAAGGGAAAGGATCTGACTCGTTTATTGTGTCTTGAACAAAGGTTGTATTCGATAGTATAACACACCTTCCTTTATTTGGAGGTTAGACCTTACTATTATTCGATGATCGTACAGCTATCAATAAAGGTACAAAGACATTCATGCATACACAAGAAGTGCCATTGCATTCCGATTACTTCACCTGTGCTCCTCTCACATCCAAAGGTAACCTGGTGATCCAATAACGGCTTCCAGGTGTCCAAAGATGACGACTCTCTATTATGTGTCCGAGTGTCCTCCCTCCATGTGATGGCAACTCGTAGATGAGGAGATTGGGAATGATGGTAGTAGACGGCACTTACGAGGATGTCTTACCGGTTGTTTGATCGATGACGTTGCATTATTTTCGTTCCAACAAGGAATACGATATAGGCGCTTGGTTGTGGATCGATACCTTTCAAAGCAAAACTTTATTCATACATATTTCGAATCTTTCAATGAAATCAAGCATGTATTATAATGGGGTTGATGATTGATGATCTTTTATTAGGATACAAGAAGATCTCTGCAAGGGTACAAGAAAAGCCAATTAATCTAGGATTCGAATGTATTCATAATGATGTCTATCGATTGATTTTACAGAGGCAATAAACTTGTATGTTGGCATACTACATTTTGTGTAGCCTATGTGCAATAAGTGGGATCGGTCATTTGCATGAATCAGACTGTGTGAGAAGAACCCCATGCACGCGCGGTCGTGGAGTTGGAATTTCGTCGAAGTTTACACGCGACCACTGTTTCCGTTCAATTGTTTTCCTTGTCTTTTAGCACTCCAACCCAGTAATCATGGCTTCCCATTTGCTTCGTGCTTCTCTTCGTGCTATTGCTCGTCCTGCTACTCGCAAGGTCTTCACCACCGCCACTCCTTCTTTGGCTCCTCGCATGATGGCTGTTGCCCGTCCTATGGGTGCTCGCTTCATGAGCAGCGGCACTGGTAAGCATGGTGAACACACACACTGCAGCCGTTGATCCGTGTTTCTAATCGTGTTCCCTAGTCGACTCTGATCTTGCCCACAAGCTCAACGAGGAATTGCAATATGAAAAGTCGACTGAAGAGTCCTCCCAACCCGAGTTTATCAGTGAGTTCTTGGCTGCCAACCAGTTCGAGGTAAAATACACATGCCGTTGTATACTCCCGATGATGACACATACCTAATGGATGGTTCACGTATAGATTGAAGATAAGCAAGGTCATGATGAAGTCGCTTTGACCCGCAACTTTGGCAACGAAAAGTAAGCTATCAATGCATCCTCCACAAGACATCATCATTGACATGAATGCATATACACTTGTGTGACATAGGATTCGCGTCCTCTTCTCTATTGCTGATATCAACAATGCTGCCCCTGATGACTTTTTGGTTGAGAATGAGGAAGGTGAAGAAGCTATGGCTCCCTCGTTCCCCGTTCGTGCATCCGTTACCATTGAAAAGGTAAAGATGGCTATGGAGATATGGAGTTGGAAACAGGTCAAAGATGCTGAATCGATTTGGGTATTGTATAGGAGGGTAAGGGCGTTGTTACTATCGATACTGTTGCTCAGGATGGTGAAATGGCTATTGAGAGCGTCATGTTTTATGGTGATTCCAAGCTCGCTGGTGAGCAATCCGCTGAAGCTGACTGGCAACGTCGTGGTTTGTACATTGGTCCCCAGTTCTCTGAATTGGATGAGGTATGCAAAATGGATGTGATGGGCATGGTGTGATTATTGGCACAATAACTCACCTGGGGGCTTTTACATTTTAGAACTTGCAAGTGTTGTTTGGCCGCTATCTCGAGGAACGTGGTGTCAATGCTGGCCTCGCCGCCTTCTTGCCTGACTACGTTGAATACAAGGAACAAAAGGAATACGTTAACTGGCTCGAAAAGGTCAAGGGCTTTGTTTCCGCATAAAAAGAATCCCATCATATGCATCATAGATAAAAAGTTGTCATTATCATTCAAACGGCTCTGATGATCATGTTGAGATTGAGGTTGTGATTTGGATTAATAAGGGCTAAAAGCTTAATCGACCATGGTATAAACTGTGTGCTGTTAAAGATATCCTTTGTCCATGGAGGACACGCTACATGATATTAGTGTTCGAATAACCACCTGCTTGCTTGCAAGATGATCGATGTAGCTAAAGTTGACTCATTTCTAAGCAGGGAAAAAGGAAGGCTACTAGTTGGCTTAATGAGATTCATGCAAGCTGTAAGATAAATGAAAATGACAAAAGACAACGTTGAGCTTGTTCCAATCGGCCAACAAGCTTATCCAAATAGCAATTCAAGTACAAAACACGTAAAGAAGCATACATTTGCTGATGTATTTGCATGGGAATGTGTAATATGAGTTACATTGTTTATTGGGTAGAGGTGTGAAATGATGGAGGTATAAGAGAACAGGATGCTTAGTTGGGGGCGAATTCAATACGGACGTGGATTTCACCATGGCTGGTAAGACCCAACTTGGCGGGAAGCTTGACCCATTCGTCAATGACTTGGCCTTCGAAGCAAGGAGCAAAGTCAATCTTGGTGTCGCCAATCTTGTCAGTGCCGACAACATCCTTATCAAGGACATCGAGGTAGAGCTTGTGATCACGGGTACCGGTAAGGTTGAAGGTGAAGGTTTCATTCCAAACAGGGTCGTTGCTGTTCTTGATCTCGCTGGTGCGTTGCTTGTTCTCGCCCAAGGTCAATTCAATGAAAGCATCGTTCTTGCCAATGAGATCTTTGTCCTTGAGGTCCTTGCCTTCAAAGATAGTAACAGTAAGAATGCCAGGGGGGTACTTTTCGAAAACCATTGTTGTGTGTGATGTAGAAAGAATAATGATTCAAGACGCATGGCTCACCCTTTTTATATTCGTTTGGGAAAAACGGGAGAACGCCAACCTTGCATCATCAAATCGGACATTATGCATATGTGTGTGTGTGACAAGGCGCATCCTCGCATGACATCCTAGATTGGTGGGCAAGCCTGTTACACAGCAGACTGCGCCCAAAAGCAGTTTAAACGACCAAATGACATGACGGCCTTGGTACCCAAAATAGTATCTATTGTGTTTGAGACTGAAGGTTCTATTGTGGTCTATGATCATGTGGCAAACGCGAGTATGTTGCTGCTGTGGCTATAGATTTCATGCAAAGCATAGGGTTTTTGTTTGAAGAATTGACATGATAAAAAAGTAAAAGCGGCGCTGTTATACGAGATACGACATGGCCATTTATCCGTGTGTGTGTGTGCTGCATACCATATATCACACTACTATACAATAGACACGACAAAGATTCTCGAGAAGGATGAAATGTACTCTACACAAAAAATGATATATTTGCGGACTACTACTACGCTTATGGTTCCCATCCTGCCGATCCCTTTTACCCGGCGGCAAGCATTAACCGCTTCAAACCCCAGGGTCTCTGGTACAACTATACATGGAGCGCACTGGTGCGTTATTTCTGCTACATACCGTAGTAGCTGTCATATTTTAGGCGGAACTATACACAGCCGAACGGCCTCATATCCAAATTTGGCTGTTTTAAAAGGTAGAAACGTGAGGCGAAATGATCATCATTTTGGTCTTCAATGTGACAGCACCCTATGATCCTTCAACCATTCACCATGTCAATTAGTGCACCATGAGATACCTTCAAGAGACGTTTAATGCAATTGTGTCGTGGTACAAAAGTGAGCCGCACGGCGCCGCACGGCTAGTCGGTAGCAGTGCCAAGCTTTGTGCTGTGCAGCCGCTCTTTATTCCCATTTTGGTAATCCTACGTCATGTGCATCATCCAAGCCAACAGGATGTAGAATATGCATGCTGAGGATTGCTGTGGCTAATCAGCTTTAACATGCTGTGGCTCCCCGATCGGTGATAGACTTTGTTATTCGGTCATGCAGATGCATAGTTTTCATGTGATTTTTAAACGGCAACATTATTATTAGCCTTGCCTATGTACATGCCAGAGTGATGATGATACTATAGCACAGAAGCTCCCTATGCTGAGCATTACGTATGATATCAAATGCACCAATTACAAAGCAAACACAATCGTTACAAGCATACCTATGCCAAGATTGAATGGTGGATGAAGACATGGCAACGTGCTAAGCGTAGATTCAATGATGCAATTTGCCATGATACCTACCCACGTCGACTCGTTTCTATGCGCATAAAACACGTGACATTCGTCACGGTTGTTACTTTGTTACGTTGCTAGGCGACAAAGTCATCACCATGTTCAATTATGGGTTGCCAAGTATTCAGCGGAGACATCATTGTTATGGTTGTTCGATGCAGACTTTTCTGATACTTTTTTGTGCTCGATAGCATGATCATAGAATAGAAGCAAGGCATTTTCCATGTCTCTCATCGCCCTTTGAAGGGATTGAATAAGGTCTAAACTAGAAAAAACATACACTCCTGAAACCCGTAAGAGCTTTCTAAGTAGCATACAAGTCCTTTAAAGAAGGATCCATTGTCTTCAAAGGAAAGCCATCTCGATGTTACTTCCACAACACTGAAAAGCGATTCATGCTGTATGTATCGCTTCAATCTATAATGCACTTCTTATTATGCAAATGCGTTTTAGCTGCTCGATCTTCTTGGTCGCTATACGTTTTAATCAGCGACCTACTAGAAGATGTTCTACGTCATCCTTTTGGTTATCATATATGCTGATGTGTGTTGTTGATACTCGCTTCAAATCGAGATTTACTAAGCTTGAGGCATCCAGTGCTAAATTTAATCTAGGGGTTAAACCAGTGTATGTGACAATTGAGCAGCAAGCAGCTGCTAAGTATAAAAATAGAATGGTCCTGTTGCGAGGTATTTTCACGTTATGATGTGCCTTAAGGTGTCAAGTGCGCTTCTGCCATAAGCTGATATTGGTCTTTGTGACTAAAAAGCGGGAGCATGCAGGATTACCATAATGCAGAGGGCAGCGAAGAAAGAGCACACGTTGCTAACGGGTAATCATTACGTGCACATAGTACATTGGGAAAGGCATAGTTGGCATGGTAAAGATACATGGATTGTCGAGCTGATGATCGAGCTTCAAATTTTATTCAAACATGCAAGCGTGTAATATCAAGTTTTGGTATCAATGACAATATGGGAGCCGATTAGAATGCAGGGTGCTTACGACGCTGCTCATACAAGCAATAATGCGGGATTACGGTGATTGTGGAACGGGATGAACTTTGTATGTGAATCATGATACAAGAGCGTTGACATGTGAATGGCATGGGCGATCCATGCACAAACACAAAGATGTAAAGCACCAACTGTTGGGTGGTGGGAATGTCACACGTTGCAGCTTTTTCGAATCATCCAACAATCACAACGATCAAAATTGGATATTGTTGCTCTCTAATGTACAAAGCTTAATCGGTAAAAAGTGAGCTTGAATGATTCACACACACACACACATCACATTGCATTGCCATTGTTTAATAACTTCTGTGCCATTCCACCCTCTCACTGGCCCACAAGCAGCAAAGGAGCTGTGCAACCATTATAGCGCTGTTGTTGTTTTCGAATAATGATTGATCCGAATCGTGATTGTACGACAGGTGATTGTTGCAAGCACCAAAAGCAAAAATAAACCACAAGCTCGGGGATGAAAATCAGCCGTTTCAAGTGCTACGTCAAGTGCTGCTTTTTTGACAATCCCCGCGAGCGCGCTCTATACAACTTATTTACAACATTTGTCCACCCCGCAATTGCTGGATATTGTTCATCCCGCCCCCACCATTCTCAATCCACGTAGACATTTGCCACATTCATGTTACCAATACCATAGTCACTCATGCTATCAATTAGAATGGGCGTTGTTCATCGTGATTCACGTGTCATCAACCCATGCTGAAGAAAACAATCAATTAAACATCGTGGCTGGCAACGGCCTTTATAAGGTTTAGCGTGTCGGTCCGTGCTCACACACGTGTACAAGAAAAGTCGTGTTCTGGAACCTCATTTTGTTGACAACCCAAAAGAGAGAAAAAAACACAATGTTATTTCAATTGACGAAAGAAAAAAACATACATAGCGATTAGAGACAAAATATCGTTCAAGTGAGGGAGAAGGTTGTGTGCGTGGTATACGTTAAATGAAGGTGTGGCAAGTTTATGGTGTTGCAGAAAAGGGAAAGATACGCAGGTGGAATGTTGTACCAGGTTGATGGTATATGAATTCGTTTGTGTATTGCTTGGTGTGTGTGTGTGTGTATGCGTGATCTGCCCAAGGAGCATAATAAAAGGAATGAGAGGGTGGGGTGGGGGTTGTTGTTGAATATGACAATGATGAAAATGACGGTGATGGTGGTGGGAGTCGAAATAAAAGATTGTTGGGTAGTAGGAGGTATTGCTGTGTTGTTGGCGGGCCAGCCCTGACCTGCTGTGTGTTATTGTATATGTGCTGCTATTGTTGTTGTCGTAATGTATAAGCGATTTTTACCTCCTTCGAGGAGGCTTGAGCTGGTTAATGACGTTTTGCAATTCTGCCATCCACATGTTCATAGCTTCTTTGGAATCCGCTTTGAGATAGAACACTTCAGCCGTAGACCCGCCAGCGGCAGCTAATAGAGCATCAATGTCATCAGCGTACTTGTAGGTGGGATCTGTCGAGTTGATAGTGATCTCAAACGCATAAGGGTGATTGAGCTTCTTTTTAGGCAGTTCCCGAACCACAGCATCACGAAGATCAATCTTGCCCTTGAAATAAAGCGATGATGATGGTGATGATGTTGAGGATGATGACGACGAAGATGAATCATTGTCCCTTGGCCGAGCAAATATCAACATGTCGTTCAATAAAAAGTACATGCGTCGATCATCTCGATGGCCGTAGCTGCCGACACCCACACTTGTCAATTGACCTCGCATGATGAATTGTCGTGGCTCATCCAACAGAATGGGGCAATTGCGTACAAGGGTGATCATTTCCACTAATCGGCTTATGTTTTGACACCTTTGTTGTCTATGATGACAAAGAGTTATTAGTTCAGGTACAAAGGAAAAAAAAGTCGCGTGATGTTTCAGGTTATGCTTACAATGGGCGCATGCTGTGATCCAAGCGATTCATTCGCAACGAACATTGGGCAAGTTTCTGAGCATCGGGGTGATGTGGATCGGTTTGCAGCACCAGGTCTTTGAGGATCTTTGCATATCGGGGGACAGCGTACAAGGGCAGGCTTAGTAATGAGAACAACGAGATTTGACCTGCTCCACCGAATTCACCCATTGGCTAAAAGATGAAGATGATAATGAGTCGTCTGCACACAATGAAAAGTAGTTAAACATGTATGTTCCATTACATACCTCCACGTATTTCTTTGTGGCGGGTGTACGAGCCATTCGTTCCAGGACACTCATTGCAACAACGTAGTTCTCGTAATACGAAATATAGGATGGTGCATCTAGCACCTATTGCTTTGTGTAAGTAGTCATGTAACCCCATCATAAGACATATAAAGAAGAAGCACGTACCAAAGGCTCAATGATATCTGACAAGAGCTGCGTCGGGCCCCAGATTCGAAACCTGCCGTTGCGAAAAAGACAATGAGCCATGATGCTGCATTAAAGAGACACGTGCATACCTGTCTTTGAGACCATTATAGAAACGACGACTGATCTTGAGCAGATCTTCAAGGTTGCCAAAGACAATTTCAACATCGTTGCCACGAATGACACCAGCTGCCTTGTTGGAGGACAAGAAATTCCGAGGCAAGGAAGACGATGAAGTGGAGGTTGTGTTGGAGGATTGTCGAAAGGTCGCCATCATTGGCTTTTTGTAGTATTCAACTGCTGCCTGCAACTTTGCAATGTAACGGCCCTCATTGTCGAAGAGTTCTTTGAGGATACGCTCTCTATTTTGTAACTGAAGGTCGACAGCTGCCAAATCTGGGAGGAAGAAGGGTTTGATTTTAGTTGTCATAGCAATGAATGCATTTATGAATAAATGGATGGATACCCACCAAGTTTGCCAGCATCAAGTTCGGTTGCAAAGAAGGAATACAAATCATCAATGACATCGACATCATCATACGTGGATAAAGCAGTTACAGGTGGACATGCTGCTGAGCCCACTGAGATGCGAAAAGGAGAAAGTGGATCATCCATGCTATAGGTGCTCATTGATGTACTCGCGTCACTAACGGATGCAGCACCAATACGACTACCGCTACTACTGCTTGCAAAAGACAGTTCGGATGAGGTGGTTGTGCGAATGGTGGCTCGTGTTGATGTCGTGCTAGTCGATCTCGTCTTTTTCAGCATAATTGTAACCCGTATATATATGGGTGTGCTGTATTATTAAAAGAGGCGTCAATGATGTGGATGCGTGATGATCGCACGTGCGGAAAAGAGAGGAAAGTTAAAAGAATGCGTGGAGCGAGAAAAAGAGGGATGGGTATAGAATGATGGGATGTGAGTGTGTTGACGAGAAAAAGGGATCGACAGCCGACAAGAAAAACGGAAAAAGAAAGAAAGAGAGAAAGAGATGTGAAAGCGAGGGAGCCCAAGATTTGTATACCGAGTACAGGCAAATTACACAGAAACTGAGAGAGAAAAGTTTATTCAGTCGCTACTTTCAATATGTACCCGTTTCGGCGGTAAAGTCTTTCTCATCATCAAATTCCATAGAAGGAGTAAAGGAGTAGGTGTATGTGTATGTGCTTGTGCTTGTAGTATGTAAATGCACAGATGAACTATGCTAGGGCATCCCCATCATCATCGTGTGCATTGGCATAGAGCTCCCAAGCAATGATGGCGGGCGTCAAAAGAGATCATCCCTTTGTGTGCCTTAGTGCAAAACACTATACTACAGTCCCTGTTGCAACACGCTCTCGGAAAGCCCGGGAAGAATGTCAACGTTGCACCTGCAAAATAACGGGCCTTGTAGCTGATAGGATTGGTCATGCGGTTACCTAAGGGAAAATCACATTATACTATACAAGTCATCTTCTTGCCGCATACGCATTTTCATTTCTGCTTTGCTTTTTGACGATGTGTGCTGTGTTGGGATCTTTGCGACGATCTTTTTTTGACTCCTTCTACCCCGAAACCCGACGCAATGCCATGTGGGCATGTGTATCTGGTCCCGCTCATCTCCCAATCAATGAAGGGGCATTGAGGACCCCATGGCATCTTTTTTTCTTCATACACGAGCGTTTTAGACATCTTTGTATGAAGAGGAGTGATTCGGCTCAGCAAGGAGAGGAAACAACTTAGGGACAATTACAAAGTGAAGTTTTTGTGTGAGTGTAAGTGATAGTAATGGACTTGCAGGGTTACGCAAAGAATGCTGCAGATTCAATCTCAATTAGACTGAAGCCGTGATACACGTCGGTTGCACGAGCCAATACAAGCAAGTGAAGGAAACAAGTGAAATGCTCGTGGTAATACTTGCTCGGCTATCCCGCGTGCTCGGGAACTGGAAAAAGATCGTGGCAACACGATAATCTCTTATAGCTACCCGTCAAACAACCTCTTTATTATGGTTGTATCACTGTGTCATTGAAACATGCAACATGGTTGTATTATTAAGGAGTGGCTATTGTACTCCTCCTCAATAACAATAAATCACACTGCATGAGGATTTTCTTTCGGATGGTTAGCAAACCCACAATATGAATTTTCCTCCGCCCCATAGGTTGGAGCGATGATGCTATATGTCAAAGCACTTGATCCCATAAGGCTGTAACACACCAAAGTGGTGTAAGTGAGCCTATCTTGCTAAACTATCGACGTCTGTTACGTTCCAGAACGTTTCCAAGATATGCATCACCTGGTTTAACAATGGGATGTGAGATGTTGGTGCGCCTATTGACAATGCCAATACGTGTCTTTGGTAACGGCCATCCAATCGGTGCGATCATGGTGACTATATTACACGCAGCTATATAATGAATGGAAGGGTGCACGGATGATCAAAGCACTTTTTAATTATAGATTGTACCTGTATCTGACAGAGTAAAGTTGTATGAAAAAAGACACGATGCACATACTTTGTGCCACCATGATCCTCGGTTTTTCCTACATATTAACTTTTTGTGCCCATCGATCATCATTCTAAGCGTATGCACGTCATATTGCTCATTACTAAGTACATGCCATTGTATGAAGGTGACTCCCATTCCTTGACTTGCCATTTATAAAGTATCCCGTTTTAAACCTTGAAGGCCTCAAATAGCATACTCAGTAGCTGCCCTTCCCAGATTAGAAGCAATCGATAGCCGCTGCCCGCTGGTCGCGATTATCTGAAAACCAAAAATGATCATGGATGGTGTTACCTTGCTTGGGAAAAACTTGTTGTGTGGCAGGGGAAAGGCTGTCTCCTATTTTAATTGACGCACGGCTAACATGATCTTATCCTTAAACATGTTCTTGGATACCCGTCCCATTACTCTGGTTCATTCCAAGTCGTTCACACGGGAGATGCCAACTTGATGATATTGATATACACTACTCTTTGAGGCATTCAATTTCTTCCACTCAGCCAGGGCCTGTATACTTACCTTATTTGATGCGTGATCAGCTGTCTGGGTTTATTAATGAGCCATCATGTCGGGGTGCCTGCACCAAATCCATGACTTGCAGAAATTTTGGGATGATCGAGACCATTGTGAGCGCGCACATTCATCATCACTGCTAAACGGCAAACACAACAATGCTTACATGACATTGAGTACCACTATGCAAGATGCTCACATCACACTTGAAAAGTTGTGCTGCTTGTCAAGGGTTTAACAAAAACGCTGGGTCGCTTGCTACTACTACCTTGTTTTTGTTATCATCGTTGATGAATACCATCAGCCAAGAACGTAGCTGAGATGCATGGTTGCTTATTGCTTCTCCATAATGAAGCCCCCATTCACGTTAAATAGTAGCATAACGTTGATAGTAGATTGCTTTCTAGTAAGGCACGACGACAAAGCTGATGACGCCCTGACCCAAAACTTCGGGCATACTAAGCCCAACCCCACGGGCCATTGCTTGATGCTGACTATAAAAATGAAGCAGCTGCATTTAACAAAAAGCATCTTAGCTTCATCTGGATTACTTCTTTGACAACATACAAGCAGCAAGCATCTTATCGTAGTATGATCAATGTGTCACTATCACACAATTGAAGCTTGATCGTCAACGTATTCATGTCACGGGGATGACGTTACCTAAGCTAAATGTCCTCATAAGGCAAAATGTAGGAAAATTTTTCGTTTTACAATCTTGCTCGCATCAAGCGTAGCTTGAAAGTTTTTATTTTACAGAAAGATCATGCCAGTGATTTTTTTCGAGAACAAAGAGAAAGCAATAAAGAAGAACAACAAGGGGGAGTTTGGGTATTGATATGCGAGAAAAGAAGGATGTCAGGATGATGTGCGCGTTATACATGATAAGACTTGGGATGTTTGTGTGGTGGTACAATCATGCATTGAATGTGGGAAAGTTGCGTGTATCTTGTTTAGAGACCACCACCGCTACGGCCAACATCGACGAGACCAATACCATTGTTCACCTTGTGCCATTCCTTGCGGCCTTGAGAATCGGTGCCTTGTTGGGTCATGATATGAGAGTAAGCAGGAGTGGGTTGTGCAGTGGTGCGAACATAGGTGGCATAACCAGCAGCAGTGGTAACGGGAACAACCAAGAAAGAAGCAGTGCGAGAGGCAATCATGTTGTGTAATGTGTTTGTTGTACAAGGAAAAAAGAGCAAGTTTAGATGTTGATGTCTTGAAATGGACAATAAGGTCGCCTGTTTATATACTTTTCCAATACATACGCTGTTTTGTTTCTTGTTACTTTGCCACTATCTATGCCGGATCAAGTGGACGGAGTAAAAGGCTTTTGTAGGCTACGATAGGCTAAGAGTCGGATCGGGAACCTCTATCGGCGATGCAATTTGACAAGTCAATGATATCATATCAAGCTGCTATCCATCATCATATACTTGCTCCGCTCGCTAGAAAGGGGGGCCATGAATTTGATGATGCGCGAGTGTGTGAATATTGAGAAGATGGTGAATTGAAGATTGGAAGGTATGTTAATGCTAGTTACTATTCGTATGTTGAGGATCGTTGTAATGAAAATACCATAGCAGGCACGCAGCAGATGTAGTTAAATAAGTAAGCGTGTGTATGTTCGGATACTTTTTTCTTCTTCTTTCATACCTCATTTTCTTCTAAACATGATTGGCGGTTGGTTAGCCTTGTTGTCCATTGTTGGCCTGTGGCAAGTTGCCGTATGCGAATTTTCGCCATCCGTACCCGAGCCTGGTACAGTATGGCAAGCGGGCAAGGAATACGATATTATATGGGGTGAGGAAGAATTATTCAGGCACCATGAGAGAATCGTATGACTGAGTTGATATGCATGACGATAGAGGAGGATGGCACCAAGCCCTTGATGGAAAAGAACTGGAGAAACTTTAAGATCGGTAAGCTGATAAGGGGGAGGTTTAGGCGGTTGTCGGCAATGATCAATTAAACATAATGCTACACACACGCAATCCATGTGCATTTACGGCATATCTACGTACTTGATAGACTTGATGACGGGTGATGATATGGATCAGAAGTTCTTATCCAATGTCGCTTCGGTATGCATATTGGACCCTGAACAAATATGCGTCTCATGTTGATATCCTTATCGGGAATGATAGAATCTGTCAACCGCCAACGGTGCCACCAGCTTCAAGTGGAAGGCGCCCGACGTCAGCCCTCACTCGCCTGTCTACTTTTTGATGTTCACAAATGGTAAGGCCCTGACTACCAAATAAGCATAAAACTCCTCATTAACCTTTTTTTGCTGCACACTCAAACGTAAAACGTTTCATGTAGAACATGGTGAAAATGCCTGGACAACTCGTTTCGCAATTGTAGGTGAGGATGGCAAGCAAGAGACACCTGAACATGCTGAACAACCCAGTGGTAAGTACTGTTTATTATGCAAAATGTGCAAGTTGTATATAATGTGGGCGCCCTTTAAACTGAAACATGGATGACGATGCTTTTAAGGTGAAAAAATTCCATGGGGGGTGGGTAAGCTCGCCAAAATTGAAGCTGCCAATGTGAACTCGCAATCCGCTAGCCAGGCTCAATCCTCTTCCCAAGGTGCCTCCGCAACCGCTCCCCCAGGTCTCAAGATCCAAACCGCTTCCCAAAAGTCGAGTGCATCATCCACTAGTGCCTCTTCCTCCAATACCTCTGCTGCCAATGCTTCAATGACAAGCATGTCATGGCAATCCATTCTCATGATCACATTTGGGTCGTGGGTTGCAATGTCCATGATGTTATATTGAAAATAAAAGTGTATCGATTCTCCTATCCCTTTTTTTACATTTCCATTGCCGTATCTACAGCCATGCTGCTGCTGCTTCCATCGGTCACCTCGTTGAACATGTACTGGTCTTGATAGTCCTTGAGATATTGCACTGATCGTTTCTCGTCGAGGAAAAGTGAATAGACGCGTTTGATATCTTGGATATCAACAGCAGGTGCCTATGTGTAGTAGTATGTCAATAAGAGCTTTCCACGTTGACAATGATCAAATCCTATACATACCTTTCGCTTCCTTGCAACAAGATTAGAAGCGGTGATGAGATGAATAGCATAACGCAACGAGGTTTCAACACCAATCTTTGTCAACACATCCCGTGCATCATCAGTCATTTCCACATCTTCCTCTTGGCATCTAAATTTGCATGATGAGTAATCGGACACGAGATATGGATACTAAACCAACACCTACCGAATAGTAAGGATCTGCTTGATCTCGTTTTCTTCATAAGATTGTGTTGAGATGATAAGCATACGGTCCAAAAGATCAACAGGGATGCCGTGTGGTGATTTGTACTTGGTGCCTCGGATTTTGGTAACGCCACGGTTGGAAGCCATAACAACCACAGGAGACATTTCATCTTCCAATGCTCGGTTCAAGAAAGAGAAACATTCAATATCGAGCATATGAACCTCATCAATAAATAATACCTATATCATCTCATGAGCATCACAAATCGACAATGTGAAAAGTTCACGTTTACTTACACCAGGCACAATGTCTGCCTTTCCTTCTTCTCTCCATTCAGCCACCTTGGCATTAATTTGATCTCGCACTTCCGACTTGATTTCACCAGTGTCACCTATGATTCATTGTATTGAGTTGTCATTGTTCATCATCACTCGCATTCCTTTTGATCCTCCTACCTGAAAAGAGAGCCAAGAAACCTTGGGTTCTGCTGTTGATGACATCAATCTCGTGCAATGACACGGTGTGAACAACTTCTTTGCGCTTTTGCAATTCTCCTTCTGGGCATTGGACAAATTTGGTCTATGGTACATAAACTTAGCCCACTGAATATCCTTCCATCATTGTTTGTTTGTTTCTTTACATCAGATCCCATAGCATCATAATCTCGTGCACGTGTGAAAGAGCGTCCAAGCTTTGTGATACGTCCAGAAGCCTTGTCAATAGCAATGACATCGCTAATTTGATGTATAGTGAGCCATGTATGCTTTGCATGAATGTCTCCTTATCCAGAGAGTACTTACCCAGCCATGACCTTTTCTTTGTTCAAAGCATCAATCATCTTGTTACCCAAATCATACACTGTCTCCATATCGGTCGTCTTGAGAGTGAGCTTGCCAGTCTTGGCTCCCTAATACGATGTCACAGAATGAGCACAAAGAATGATAACACGATTGACAATGACCCCACTTACTCCTGTCAATGATCGATCAATTTGGATTTCCACCACTTCACCCTCGATGATTTCAGATTCTTCTTTGATACGCACACCAATCGATCGACGGAATGCTTGAGTCAATGCTTCGGTTTTTGACATTTCCAGTGAGAAGATCTCGGATGCTGCAAGCATGGTGAATGGGACATCAGAGCCAAGACCTAAAAAAGTGATAATGATTGGTGAGGCTGATCCATGCTGTTATCGTATTCATTGTCGTCATACCTTGAGCCATGCCTATATGCATAAGGATGATAGATCCATTGTTAATAATATATTCTATGACAATGACAAGCGCAAAACATACCCATAGCAATAGCCGTCTTGCCCGTGGAAGGAGGACCAGCGATCAGCACAGCACGACCAGCGATCTTGCCAGCTTCAATCATGCGAAGAATCACACCAGCTGCTTTACGTGCTTTGAGTTGACCCACCATGCCTTGCGATGTAGCACGTGGTTCGAGGGCATCGTCGAGACCAAGACCGCGAATGTGTGAATGCGCACCTGTTGGAAGGAAGCATGAGTTTATCTATGCATCATGACACACTCTTTCCCAACGCGTAGGATACTTGCCAACACGCTCCATTCGAAGCAGATCTTTGGATTCTGAAGGCGAGACTGAAATCGGTAATGACTATGGGCAGAGAAAGGTCGTATGAATATCTCATTGACATGCTCGAGTGGTGAAGATAGTATACCATGGCTGGTTTATGCTAGGGAAAAGAAGAAATACAAGGAAGCAAAAGCAAAATTCTTACGTTCGGCTTTTTGGACAAGTTGCCCAGCCAAATTGTTCAGGCTCACCATCGCCCAGCCCACCAACCAGCCATATTACCATAGATACGTCTCATGGTAATAAACCAAAATGGACTATGCAGATGATCAATGGATGAGGTCTTTGTGCATACCTCGTAACAACATCCGTATTGCACCCATTCATGCTGTAGCACTATCCTACTTTGTCTCTGTGACCTGTTGTTGTCGTACGGCTTCATCGTCAATAAAGCTCGACCCTCAAATTTGAAAGGATGTCTTATGGAAGCCCTGATAGTATTGATGGGTATTTTTGTTGACATACTCCCAAGAAAGTGGGGCATTCATCCATGTGTGGTTTCAAGCAAGAGACACGTTTTATTTTATAGATGATCCCAAAGGGAATATACAGCAAGATATCGAGCTACTGCTACTATCATTCAACTCGCAAAAGGGATACCTCATTTATCATCCTGTGATCAGCATACCTTTTGATGACTCTATTGACTTATATAAGTGATGGGCGTCTATCACAGCAGGGAGCAGAGGGTCGGTTGATGGTTGCCATTGGATACCGAGTAAAGAAGGCATGTGATTGGCTGAGCGAGTTGTTGAGCCCGCCGGCAAGTTATCGAAGGGGTCAGCAAAACAAAAGACTTTTTCCCCTTCTCCAGTAAACGACATGTTCAACACCGTTATTCGTCGTGCCTACACCACCAAGGCTCTCATTCCTCCCAACGTTGCTGCTGCCACCAAGGTCTCTGGCTCTGGTGCCAAGGACGCACAACTTGCTCAACTCGTTGCCTTTTACAAGGTATGCAAAATCAGCACTGCCCATTGATAATACGCGCACACCAACAGTAGACTCATGTACTTTATTGTCGACATTAGAACTTGCCCAAGGGTGCTTCTGAGCCTGCCAAGCCCTCTGGTCTCTGGGGTCGTTACAAGGCTCGTTACATTGATGGCGACAATGCCTCTGTTACCCCCTTGCTTCACCTCATTTTCGGTGTCTTCGTCGCTGGCTACACCATCGACTACCACTTCCACTTGAGTAAGTTTTTGTTCATATCATCGATATAGATCATGAATGGTTTATTGATTGCAACATTATCTACAATAGAGCACCACAAGAACGTTGAGCACCATTAGATTGTATCATGTCATCTCTATCTGTATAAAGATTAAAGCTCCCAGGCAGTATATCACTGGCGCGTTTGTGCGATATCTCGTGGACCCAACGCTGAATTTGTGTGATAACGACATGTTGTAAATGGGATTCCTTATCCAATCTTATCGGGAATGGGTAGGAATATGTAATTTGCCATGGCAACGGCATGGTGCGGAAATGGATGATTTGAGGAAAGCTAATTTGGAGAGATAACTTATGGCCTTCTAATGGCAATGACACACACACACGCACACACACACACACACACACACACACACACACACACACACACACACACACACACACACACACATACAAAAAGTGATTGATGCGTCATGATCTATTGCTTGCGTAAAAGCATTTATTGGTGTGATTTGGATGATGTCTATTATGTGATTTCCAATGATGATTCCTCTTTTATATGGCTTGAGACATGTGAATGTTGTATGCTAATGTATCGACGAGAGATGTGTGGGAGTAATAAAATGGGCGACAACATTCTTGTTTATATGGGTGGTAGGTGTGGATATTTATGTGGTCATTAACGGAATTGCTTGTTGACTCCTCGCAATCTTGAACTTCCTCCGAGTCAGGTGTGGATTTTCCAAAAACTCAAGGCATGTATCCAAAATGATGAGAGTCCTCACCCAAAAAACCATTGATCGTTGTTCTCTTATTCGAAGTTTGTGGACGCTTCTTCGGTGAGATGTATGCGGTATCCCTTGAGTCTGAGCTGGCGTCCGATGAGTCTGACAAGGTGTCGCTGTTGATATAATCTATGATTGTTTGCGCACTTTGCGACATGAGATTCTAACAACGATATTAGCAAATCAAATCGATTCAATAGAGATAGCCTGTATATGCACACCTTCAGTTTCCAACAATGCTTGACAAACTTGGGGATGAACATGGGGAGCCTGCCACATGGCGCAAAGACATCAAAAGAGAATACACGATCAAATACATAGATGCCTCTTGTAGGCTCAGAAAGTGCGTATACGTAGATGTGATTCACTGTAATTACATCAATTAGCATGCGACGTAATTATTTGTGTTCAAGCTCAATACTTACTGGCGGAGCTTGACTCTAGTTTGACATTGTGAAAGGACCACTAGAGCTTTTGGGGACCCTGTAACCCCCCCTATGGGTTCTAGAGGAATGTGCCAATTGATTGTAGACGCATCTTGGAAGGTATGCTAATCAAAAAAGAATGTAAGTATAGGGTTCATGAAGCAGGATGACTGGATACTACCTTAATATAAGAGCCAAATATCATAATGACAACAACGACAATGAAAGTGAGAGGATAACAATGAAACGCTAAATATCACCGCGAATGTTAGTACATGGATCGCTCACAAAGAGGATAAACCATCATGACATACTACTCACATCAACTTGGGCTTTGAAGGTGTCAGCAATCAACGAGAGATGTGATGGACGAAAGAGATGTGTGGGAGTAATAAAATGGGCGACAACATCCTTATTTATCTTTGGATGGTTGGCGTGGGATTTATGTGATCACAAACAATGAGAAATGAATAATGAATTGCTTGTTGGGAATGATGATGAGCTGATAAATTGATGGTGGGCCTTCACAAAGAGTCCTGGGCGTGATTGATTGTCCATGCTTAATCAGATTGTGAGATACACAAGAGGACAATATCCATCATCATCATCAAACAATGACATCTTTTAAACAACACGAATCACTTACTGTGCTCAAATCCTACCAAAAAAGACGTTTTTGGCCGATGTTTGTATGAGCGTTCGTTTCGAAAGTGGAAGTTGGCGTAAATGTTATCGGCCACCACAGCTCCAGCGTAGGGTGTATAACGGCATTCATGCATGCATGCACCCAAACAGGGTAGTGAGCGATGGTTCTCAGCTCCTACATCACCAGCATCGACGTGCGATAACAACACTGCTCCTAGTACTTGATAGGATGGATAAAGGAACAATGGATCTGTTGCACTTGTATCCCATCTTTTATCATCATTATCAACCATTTTGTGAGAGAAGGTTCGATCATAATCATCATCATCTATTTGTTTTCGTTTGGGACACCTCTTCTTGCCATCGTTGTCCACAATATCTATGCGCCTACTACTTTAAACTACATCACGAGATTCATTACATCATGGGCATTGGAATGTAACTGGTGCATAGAATGTTCAACGCTTGTAATCACGTTAGCAACACCATTGACTAACAGCAATGCTTGTATTCCTATCGTCATCGCCGACGGCCGTATCCATATAAAAATTGCATTGACACGTAGCTTTAGTGCCATCATCGTGTGTATTGATAAAAGAACTTTTTATTTTTGATTAGTGTACATAGCATATGCTTCACGTGGATTTGTATTGTATGGAAGTGGATCATGCAGATGTGGTTAGAGACTACGCTTGTTCCCATTAAGCGGTGGCTCTGCCGGTAGCAGTGACAAGAAGTAGCAGCATGGTAGGTAAGGCATACACCTTTTTTCTCCCACAAGAGGATGTCGATTCAATAAGGTGGTAGCCTCCACTACCGCATAGGAACCATTCTTGATGGATGGGGGATGATTCTACTACTTGTTATGCTGTGGATGACGTTTTTAGAAACTTAATTGGATGCGCTGGTGACGCGAATTTGCTGGATACTTCCCTTTCTCCTCTTTTTTTTATGAGCTACGAATCACGAGGTTACTATCGATCGCGACAAGACGGTAAGTGTCACGCGTGAATGCGATATCAAGCAACTCAACGAACACGAATGCAGGCAACAATTACGGTCGATCTGGTGGAGGAGGACGCTACCGAGGTGAATAGAACAAATGTGCTGACAGTGGTTGACCATGAACTCATTCCTCTTTTATGAAATAGACGATCGCCGTGGTCCCCGAAGACGCCGATCACCTGCAAGAGATGACGACGTGGAAGACATTGAAGTTCGATTGCGTGGTTTGATTATCAAGATTGGTGACAAAGTATGTCGCTTGTGGTGGTTGTGGTGGTTGTGGTGGTTGTGGTTGCCAAGGCGACTGGCCACTTACATGTATGATCCACTAGATTTCACCAGAGCTTCAAGTGAATTTGAACAAGATGAAGAATATCCTCGATAACGACTATGCAAAGTATCCTGACACTGTGCAAGACACCTTGAAGGCATGGTAAGGTTTAGGATGGCTTTATTATGCGACATTTGACTGATCGGGATATGATAGCATCACCGAATTGCCAGCAAAAGCACCCGTGTATGGTACACTCCTTGGATTGCTCAATGTATCCAGCCATGATCTCGTCAGCAAGCTCATGTATCTCATCAACGATATGCTCAAGCAAACGGTCGCAGAAGCCAATTGGATCAAGCTCAAGCAAATCATGAGATTTTATGGTGAATTGGTCAATGCCAACGTCATCTCTCCCACATCTTACTGCGGATTGATCAACGATCTCTTGTCAGTGTTGAACGAGCCTAATGAATATCGAGTATGTATGATGCTTGCTTGACAATGGTACCTTCCATTAACAATCTCATGCTTTATAGCGTCGTGCGGATTGCATGGTGTATATTGTTTTATCGACGCTTCCTTGGGTAAGTGGAATGGCGGGTATCTTGATCCATTGCTAAATGGTCTTATAGAGTGCAAAGCAGCTTTCGGAGCAAACCATTTCCAATTTCGATGACATTTTGCAACGCATTGAAGACTACATGAACCGACGACCCGCCCTTCCTTCACTGGATATCTTGAAGTGCTACAGATCGGGCATTGTCGACAGCACACAGGATGTAAGTGATCATTGTTACTGATATTATCGCTCTTAATTCTTATTGTATGATCTATATAGGCTCTCGCACATCTTTGGGAACTCATTAAGCAGCTTCGTAGCAAAGAATGGGAGGTGAGTAAACTTTTATGCGTGGTACACTATTGATACTTACACGTAATGCTAGTTTGCATTTATCCCAAGACTCTACAATTGGTTTGAAAGCGAATTTAGTTCGGCAGTCCAGGTACGTAAATGATTTGTAAGAGCAATTTGCAAGGTACTCATTGGATCATATTGTAGCATGATATACCTCGAGTCGAGCTACCTGAGCACACAGATTTAAGTGAATACATTAGCCCCGAAAAGCCTTTCAAGATCCACGTGGATGATGCTGGTGTGGTAAGTACATTGGATGGGTATGCGCGTATATATAAACGTATACGTACATTTCTGACATGGTGTATTAGTCACTTCCCAATGTGCCAGATCACAATGGTCTCGAATACTTTGTGCTCAATGACGTGATCTCCGATATTCTACGTATCTTTGAACCCAATCGCAAGGAGTGTGGCAAGTACTTGCTCGCTGTTGGTAACAGCTTTGAACCTGGTCATTTCCGATCTACACACAGCAACGAGCGTGATCGTGATGGAGACGAGAACATGGATGAGGATGCACAGGGATGGTGTTTGGCTGATATACTCCTTGAGGTAAGATTGACAACCATTGGTATGATGACGCGATGGCATGACTGATTCATTTATGCGTATATATGTAGGTGATCATGTCACAAATGCTCAAGCTTCCCTCATCACCCTATCCTCAAGTGTATTACACCTGCATTATGGCCGAGCTTTGCCGCACAGAGACCAGCACTTTCCCGTTAGCTCTTGGAAGGGCAGTCAAAATCATGTTTGATCGATTGGCAGATATGGATACAGAATGCGTCTATCGACTTTCTTGCTGGTTTGCACATCACTTGAGCAATTTCGGTTTCCAGTGGGATTGGGCTTCATGGTAAACAAACAAGAGCGACCGTTCTGCTTACTTTATTGTTGCTCATTATTGTATTCTTCATTAGGGATAGCGTTCTTTCATTAGAACCAAGCCATCCTCAAGTTTGCTTTATTCGCGAGACGATTGGAAAGTTGATCCATCTCAGCTATTATGAACGCATCAAGAGCATCATTCCAGAAAACTTGCATGGATTGGTTCCCCCAACTGCACCAGCACCCAGCTTTGCCTACCAAAGCGCAGAGCATCCACAGCATGAAGCTGCCAGGGAGGTCATTAGCACACTTCGAGCCAAGAAATCCACAGATGATGTACAGGCTTTATTGGATCGTATCAAGGAGCAGCATAGCACCGATGCCCAAGAACAAGAACGATTCATGCAAGAATTATTTACACAATGCATGCTCTTTGTGGGTAGCAAGAGTTTCTCACACGTGCTGAATGTGGTTGAAAGGTTTGTTCAACATTGGGATTATGTAGCATGCGATATTGATGTTAACCTCTCTTTTAGATATCTTGAAGTCTTGAGATACGTCAATTCGTCTCCTGAGGCACGTCTTCGCACTGTACAAATTGCAGCTGCATTCTGGAAGGATAATACACAGGTAAGTAGGCAGGCTTACTTTTACGATCATATGCTCATTTGGAGGAACGTATAGTTCCTAGGCATTATCTTGGACAAGCTACTTAACTACCGTGTCATTGATCCTGCCAGCATCATCACGTGGGTGTTTGAAACACAACAAGCTGATAGCGCTTACCGTTTCTATGCATGGGAGATTCTACAAAACACAATGAGCAAGGTCGTGGCTCGTGTGGGACAAGTACGAGTCAAGTTGGAGGATGCAGAAAAGACCCACAAGGAAAATGAAGCAAAGCGTGCCCAAGAAGAATCAAATGAAAGTAAGTATCATCACTCCTCCCCCTTTTACAAAAGCAATTGACGGGTGGTGTTTTTTAGTGGCACAAGCTGAAGCACAACAAGAATTGGATACTTTGCGCATTATTGAGAATTCCTTGAACACTGTTTGCCGAGAACAAAAGGAAGTTTTCATGGCAGCTTATCAGCGATTTGTACAAACCTTGCAAGACGCATTGGCTCCCTTCCCCCCACACGAACGTGATACACAATTGACATGGAATTATCGATGGATCTTTGGCTGGTACCGGGAAAGCATGCGAAAGGTAGGGAAAAGAGGATAAGAGAAGAGAAAAGTGTCTCACATCTTATGTGTGTATAGTACTACAAGGAGAGCGGTGGTTTCCTAGTAACACTCGAGAGCGTGGTGTTTACCAACCAAGTGGATGAGAGTATCACTAGTGTATTTAACGATGTCAAGCAGTTGAATGAGCTTACTACAGCTACTGTTTAATATAATACAACATGTTGGGATCATAAAAACACACACAGAGGGAGAGGGATAAAAGCAATGCATATGGAATGATGATATATTGTTTAATCCTTTTCGAGATTGATTGAGCTGCCAAACTTTGCATAGAGGTCCTTTTTGAGATCTGACATTTTACTTTGTACTGAATCCATCTCGCTCTTGACAGCTTCAAGCTTGAGATCAAGTTGTTCGTTTTCCTTAGCCACACGGTCCAATGCTTCGGATACTGGGATATGCACAAACGCGTCGCCAATCTTGTGTCGAATAGGCTCATCCTCATCGGCTAGTTCCAGTTCCATCGAGACATCATCCAAGTATTCCTTCTCTTGCTAATGCCCCCATATACACGTGAGTTGGATACCTTCCATTGACCCGGCATTGCAGTGCTTACCTTGAGCTTTTCATATCTTTCTTCCAAGTCATCAATCTTGGCGTTTAACTTGCTGAATTCGTTGATGCGTTGCTGATCAGCCCACGACACCTCGACATCGGCTTCTTGCTCGGATTGTTGGCTTAACTACAAGTTACCAGCATGGTGTCAACTCAGGGAATGGATGCTTTATCAGGGGTCGGCTTACCACGCGGATATTTGACATTTTGTGTAAAGAGATTCAAGAACGAGTGAGCTGGTAATGCACGCTATTCGTTTTCGGCTTTGATCCTCCGCAACACGACACAACTCCATAGCTGTCAAGTAGACTTCCAATAAAAAAGTTATAGTAATACCACACATCTTCTGGTATCGGATTCGTCAAGTTAAGGATGATGGCAAGATGCGATATTGCTTTTTGTCTCCTGTAGATAACCACCCCTCGTGCCTTGATGAATGCAATGTCATCATGGCAGGTCTATGTCTGACCCATCAACCATCATGCTCCTTTTACCGTCTTTGGTTACAATACTACTACTGGAATCGTAAATGGGGAGCTCAAATTGATATCATGTGGAGTAAACTATAGCTGTCATGTTGCTGGCTTCGATATAGAATTGGCGAAAGGTGCTTTACAGCCATGGCTGGAGACTCAAGTCAAATCACTTTTATTCTATCCACAATACATTTACGAGAAGATACATACCCATTGTCAAACGTGGTTGATATATTTAGAAGCTACTAAGCAATAAATGAATTCGTTTTTATTCTTATTCAATGCACAAGCTATAATCTACATCTCATTGAGTGGTTCTTCGGGTGGGAAACAGGGTGGTGCAGTGTATAGAAAGGTGCCATCTTCAGCATTCGTGGATACCGTCCACCCATACAAGTTGGCAATCGAATTCAGAGAGTGATAATCCTTGGAGTCGCGTATACCCAGAAATTGCTTGATATCATCGTCATCATTACCCATGGCCACCTTTTGAAACTCGTCCCAGAAACCATAAGAGTGATCGTCAAAGTCGACTATAACCTTGTCCCCGTTGGTGTTGTTATGAAAGAGACACCACCAGTACCAAAACGGTCTTGTATCAGGTTTGTTGCCACAGGAGCGTTTCTTCAAAGCAGGAGCCATCTCCGCCTCGTTGTCTCTTAAGCCATTCGTATCATCCTCCTCCAGCATACATCGCTTGCGTTTCACGTATCCACGTAGTGCTTGTTCGAATAAGGATGGCTCGTACTTGGGTATCGTCCAAATGTTTCCTTGAGGAATGATCTTGTGCACCTTTTTGAAATACTTTTTGATATCGCTATGAGACAAAATGTTAGTCATATGACGATGATCACCACCACCCATAATAAGAGTACTTACGATAAACCATGGTATCCTTTGTTTAAGAGCTCTTTCCAAATCTCCACCTCAAGCGGGTATCCATATTGCGTCAATACATGCTGCATAAGAGTTGCAAGTCTGGGAATCCCTGGGATTGGTTCATTCGAGACGCATACTTTCACATCACGATCCGAACAATACACCTCCAAAAAGGCGAGTATCATGCTGGTGTATGAGAGTGGCTCACCCCGCCTACAATGTTCGACGACTTCGGGACGTAAGCTCTTGTTCTTGAATACCATGGTCTTGACGTAAGTTTGGAAATACGTATTGGGTGCATGAACCATTAACCATGTGTCGGGAATGATACGAAGAGGATTGCTATTCAAATCCTTGACAACCTGTATTGATGCATTGGATGAGTCATATGGTTCCTGTTATACTCAAACACAAACTTACCAATCCATTGCTTTCCACATCCGGATCATAATCGAGAATGCGTTCACCTTCATATTCTTTGCCAATCCATAAACCATCTTTCTCGTGATACTGTGTGCCATTCACAACGACACGCAACTGCGCCCTTCCATTGCTCTGGACATAAATGGGACACGATACGAAGTACTCGACGGCTTTCTTACTCCTTTGTTGGCGGAGGAAATCCAAAAGCTTTGCCTTGTTGCGTGCTTGCATAGGTCCTTGCCAGATCATGGATAACCTCTCGCGACGTGCTTGTGACACCAAATCAGGACACAGCATCCAGGTATCATTCCTCTCATCAAAGCCAAAGGGTGCCTTGCATTCGGTCTTGAGATACTGGTACTTTTCCTCATTGATGTTGCCAAGGCATGAACCCGTTTCCATTTGGATGCGGTGGATAAGCGCTGACAGGATATTGGTGCCTCGATTGAGATCCAGAAACCATTGGCGCCAATCCTCAGGGGAGTTGAAATAGGAAGGACATTCATGAAACATGGCATCGTCGTATCGCATGATAGTGAGATATTGCTGCTGTCGCTCAAGTGAATGCGGCTCGCTCACAGTGACACCATAGCGTTCAACATGACTTGTGATCCCAATTTGACCAGGCCGAGTAACGTGGTGTGGTAAGATCTCACAGACCTCATCATCACGCAACGTCTCGCTTCGAAATAGAGTCCTTTCACTAAGACCTATATCCACATGATAATTAATCAAGGGTGAAAATACACAGAGGGAATGCGTTACATACCAAGTGAATCGGCTCCTCGCATGTCACAAACAGCAGCTCTTGCTTCCTTTATCCTTTCACCAAGATCGGATCGCTCTTCGCTTTGTTCCAGCATGACGGTCAAGTTCCTTGCAAATGCCAATGTGCCGGGTCCATCGGGATCATTGGTGCGTGTCGTTTGTAGTGCGACGAGACAACATTCGAGTAATAGCAAGGAGCGAACCCAACAGAGAAACACCAGACGCAACACGCGTGGATCACGTGAACCAAAAGCCAAAGATGCAGGATCAAGATGCGGAATAGCCACTCCCCAAAATCGGTCGTCATTTGCTTGTTGTTGTTCCTCTTCCTCCTCAATCGAAGCGTCCTTAGTAAGATCACCAATCCAAACGATCGCTGGCTCTCCTATCACCGTTGCATATACTTCCTCCGTCAAAGATTGTCTATAATATGATTCATATATGAGAAATAAAGTTGCAATAATGCCTTTTTGCATAATCATGATTGATGTATTACCTTCCATAAAACCTTGAGCGTACAATAGCAGCTGGGAGGTATCCCATGGTAACCATAGTAAGACATCGAATTTGACGTAGCACTTTTGAAGTGGTAGCAATAGCATGATCCAATTGGGGTGCATTGGCCATTAGCATCCACAAGTCGACAAAGCTGATGGTATCCTGCTTGAGGTTCTGGTTGCCCAAAACATGTTGAATCATCATTTGAGAAATGGCGCCAGCACGACAGCCTTGAAAGAATCCACGTCGTACATGTGCGTCTTCCATACCCATCTCCTTGCCAAAGATTGCCATGGGAGTGTATCCACCAATACAGCTCGTATGAGGTGCAGCTTGCAATGTCACATGTTGGAGATAGGGATCAGGTAGCATGCTCGCAAGGTTGGGGTCCGATACACCTAATTGTGCACGAGATTCTTGGTAAATGTTGTACACTGCTCCTTGATCGTGATGATGATTTCCAAAGACATCGGCACCGGCCAAAAATTGATTGACATGTATCATGGTCGTAACGAATTGGATACATCTTTGATCATGCTGTTCTGGCACATAGGAGTAAAAGTGTCCACCGGGTAGTACATTGAGAAGAAATTTGCGGCCAAATAAATGGATCAGAAATTGCTCTGTGACATCAATAAGTGGCAGCGATGGATCTCCTTGTTCACCCCGTAGCTGAAGCAAAGGTATAGCATAAGCGTTGACTTGAACATTGCCACCAAAGAGCTCCTCAAGTAACGCAATCATGTTGACATAACGACTAACACCCAAATTGCTGGCGGAAAGATCAACAAGGTGGCTAGCATACGGTGTTTGCTTAGATGTGCACCCGATGTAACGCAAGGCCACAGGATCGTCGTTGGACTTGTATGCAGTATGCTTCATGAGATCATGCACAAAGATTGGATCGTGGTATCGATGGTGATACATATCGAGGATTATCTTCATTTGACCACAAGTCAAATTGATGGACCGGATGTAGAAGGTTGTGGTGTTAGGTATGGCTTGATCTTTTTGTGTCGAGAGACACGCCTGTAGCGTGGATGCCATGACGTTATCGGTCATTGATACTGAATCGTGCGCTAGCTGCAAAAGACGATCGATGTTGTTTTCCGAGACAATCTTCGATAGCAAATCTGGCACAACTTCGAGTTTATCGATTTGGCTTTCGATAAATCGTTCTTGGACGATCCTAACGACGGCTTCCAAAGTCGCAAGTGATTGCTCGTCAACCATTGTACGCGTCGCCATGAGATTTTTTTTCATCATTTCCCTTATTACAAAGTCGACCTCTTTATATACCATATGGATAACAATGAGGACAAATGTTGTCGAATCCATGTTTGATACAGCTCAACAATGGTGTACTCGTCACCAGATCATCCTTTCACAATGAACCACAAAGACCAACACTTCCCCTTGATTGGCTCTCCATTGTACTAAACATGGAACTAAATGACTCATCTAGCTCATCCGTGTCAGGTAATCAGCCACCTACAATCCCACATTACAAGATGATTTCATTAGGCAAGTGGAAATGGCTGGTCTTGAAGGCATCTTTAACATGTTGGGAAGTTCGCATGTTCATCCGTTTATGGTAGCCTCCATTCGCTCTAAACGTTAATTCGCGCAAGCAGTTACATCCTCAACGGCTAATAAGCATCCAAGCAATGCGTTTATTACATCTATTGTGGCAATCATGTAATAAGCGACGTACACTGTTACCAAGTCATTGGTAATGTTGCGAATAAAAAAGTAGTAACCAAGACGACGTTACAATTATCTTGCGCAAAAGATACCCCATCGCAACGGACGTGTACGTATACAAGTGAGCGAAAAAGTATGAAATAAAGATCAGGGTGCTGCATGCTTTACATACAACCTGCAGATTTTATGCAAGCCCGCCTTGTCATCATGTAATTCTTAAAGCACGCCGCACGCATCAAATTAGCTGCACCCTTCTCATTTTCATAACATGAATGTACATTGTGCAACGTTAATCAAAGAAAATGCTGGTACCCATGGGGTCATGTATATGCAGGTTGTAAAACAAGTTCATCGTACAAGGGAAAGGATACGTAAAGAGCGGGAACCGGATAATAAGAACATCCCTCATGTAGAGCCCGCGTGCTGTACAATGTGTCACCCCTCTTTTCGCACCAAAAAGGGAAAAAGCCGAGCTTTTACACCGTTCCCTAAAAACCTTGTTTCCTAGCTCTTTGGATTAAAACATCGTGGGCGATGAAAGAGATCGTGCCCTGATTTTTCTCTCTTCTTTTCATTGACAAGCATCTATCATCTTTTGCTTCAATTTCATATACAACCAACACGCGCAACCCCCTCAAAGATTGACATTACGCACCATCACATCATTATGCTGCATCCATTACATGACAAAGTCGTAGCGGTCTATGGAGGCACTTCAGGTAAAAAAGATACACTATTTCGAGAACAAACAACAAGCTCATTTTGATCATTGTAGGTATCGGGAAAGAGCTTACATCAAAGTTTACATCACTCGGGTACGATTAGACAATGAAAAATGAGCGAGAGCATGCCAACCACGTATCCATCACCCCCTTTTAAGGGTTGTTGTTGTTGATGCTACTGCGCATAATACACCTCCTTGCTGTTGTTGGCTGATCCCCACCTCCTCACTTTTTAGAGCATGTGTCATATTTTTGGGCACCAACAAAGAAAAGGGATGTGCACTGCAAGATTGCATTAACAAACAAGCTGGATCCACCAGGGCCGTGTTTCACATGTGCGATGTCACTGACTGGTCATTACAAGAAGCCTTGTATGACGTTGCTGCCAAGCAATTCGGGAAGACTGTTGATATTGTTATCATTGTTGCAGGGATCCTCGAGTCGTCTGATCTACTCAATGATGCCGAACAAGATGGTAGGTCATATCAACAAGGGTGTTATTGACACTAATAGCTCATGTTGTCATGATGCATTTTTAGGTAGTTATCGCACCCTTGAAGTCAATCTTGCAGCTGCTGCCAAGGCTACACGCACAGCCGTGCAACATTTCATCAAGAATGACAAACCCGGTCTTGTGATTCATACATCTTCCATCTATGGATTTTGTGGTGCACCCTTAGCACCCTTGTATGCTGCATCCAAGCATGGTGTATGTTTTCATTTTATAGTGTGCGTATCCAAGCTCGTATACTCATTTGCTATTGTAGATCTTAGGATTAGCGAAAAGCTATGGTACCTTATTTCGCTCAACCAATATCCGAGTTAATGCAGTGGCTCCCCATTTCGTTGGTATGCATCGGTGTTGTGAGGATATCTATATCGCATACTGTTTTTCACCTGACAACATGCATATGGTATGCTAGATACACCCATGGTCAGTGGACCATCCAAGGACGTTGCTACAGCATTAGGGATGGTGCCCATGTCGCGATGTGTGAGTGCGTACATGCATGTCATTGAAGATGAGACACTCAACGGTAAGGCATGAAAGCAAGCAAAGGTGTCAACAACATGCCATTGAAAAAAGAAACTCATGGCTATGATGATGTTGTAGGTGATGTAATTACAGTGACAGCACAAGGCATGCGTATTGAACCACGTTACTCTGATCCTATTTATGAAAAGCTGGATGAGCTCTGCAGCCATAGGAAGGCTTTCATTTTGGATGAAATTAAAAGACGTTTTCATGTTTGATCTGTACCATTATGCAAATCAGGCTCTTTATGTCATTATGCACGCACCAAACAGGGGTTTTGTTTGAGTATTTATACGGCGGGATGTTTGATCTTCGATACACAGATCACCAAATTTGCATTGTTTCTCCATTTTATTGTACTACAGCGCACATTATGCTATTTGAACAAGCAGCCAACCTTTTAAGCAAGTACAACATCATTGACATGGTCGAATAAGGATATTAATTTTGGGATCAAATAGAGAGTACGGATGTCAGCCATGCTGCTGATATTGCCACCCAAAAGCTTGGTGGTAGTAATGGTAAGTTATGATGATGATACCAGCCACAACACGCATTCATCACGTCGTAACAACGCATTTATATATCTATCAGAGGACAAGGGGATCTTTTCGGATGTCATGTCGAGTGTGATGGGCGGTGGTGGCCAACCAAAAGAAGCAGCAGGCGAACAAGACATCAACTTTGCAGCCAAGGCACATGATATGATTTATGGACAGAATCAAAAGTCATCATCTGCACAAGATCTTGGTTCTGCAGCAGCGTTACAAGCATTCAAGATGTTTGCTGGTGGAGACGAGAAGAAGAGTGGTGGAAGTACAGAGCAACTTGCTGGATTGGCCATGAGTGAAGGCATGAAATTATTCATGAACAACAATTCTGGTGCAGGACAAAGTGATATTCTCAAGACAGCTGTTCAATGGGCCCTCAAGTTCTTTATGACACAAAAGATGGGTAGCTCAAGCCCTGGATTTAGTACATTGATGGGCCTTGTAGGCAATATGGGTGGCGGTGGTAATGCCCCAGCTCAAGCTGCTGCAGGTGGTAGTAGTGGTAGTGGTGCAAAAGCACTCTTTGGCAAGCTCATGTCAGTTGTAGGCGGTAACAAATAAAGCATGCGCGTGTAACATCCACTGCCTTTGAATTGTATCTCTCTCTCTCTTTTTCTCTTTTGCGTGTATTATCTTCTCCTCCTCTCTTTTATCTCTTTCACTCACATGTCAAATCACCAAGACCAGCTGGATCTGATCTCTCACGAAATCGCCAATCTCAACGATGAACTTGACTTGGAGACACAAAAACAAAAGCGATTAGACAAGTCCTTAAAAGAACGAAGCGAGGATCTCGATCGACTCAATGCGCAGATCGACAAAGCTAAACGCATCAGGGATTTATTGGAACAAGAAAAGAAGGTCGAGGAAGAGAATGCAAAGTTGGCTGATAAGGTTACCAAAGCACAAGATTGGCTCGAGCAGTGCGAAGAGAATGACAACAAACTAGAACAGCTTAGAGGAGAATTAGCTGAGGTGACAGCACAAGTCGAGGAACTAGAACGTCAAATCGAAGAGAAGAATAAAAGATCATGAAACAAAAAGACCACGTATCATTGTGAGGATTGGGTGCTTTGTATCATACAATGTACACTTGCCCATTGTTTGTTGGATTGTTGTCAAATAAGGAGGTGGCATGAATTAGTGTAGAAACATTATCAGCTGCCTTCGCTTCCTGTCCACTTCCATATTAGCATACGCTTCCCAAAAGAACAAAGAGATTATCCAATAAAGTTGTCATGTGTACATCATATCATCCCCATCCCCAAGTCCATTTATCCTTGTGTGTTTTACTTTTCGACGAAAGTGTTATCCACTTTTCTTTCTCAATCGTACACTCATACAAACATCCTCGAACAACGTCTTCGTTCAATTTGAGCTATGCACTACTTATGTCCACTGATGTACTCTGTTCGAGCGTTGCTCAGTCAAATCCTCTCGAATCAAGACGATTATTTTGGATCATGGAATGAATGTCTGGAGCAGGAGCATCATTCCACTGTCATACAATGGATAAAAGTTGGGATTGAGAGGAAGTGGATGTTAGCTTGCAATACATGATAATGCATAAAGTATCATACAGCGACCCTTCCAATCCTGCAAAACAGCTGTTACACAAACGCGCACCTGCGCATCTTTTGCCCTATTATAGTCATACTACTTCACAATGAACAAAGACCACCCTTCATATAGCATCACGCTTACAGCATAGTAAAAACATAAAGACAGCCATATCTCATGATTTCACAATGAAACGTGGGGTGTTTGATGGAGCAATATGCTCGGCGGGGTCAAAGGAACCTTGTGTGCCAGTTTCACGATCAAGGTGGCCAATCCCAGATTCACTCAATGTCGCCACCAGCCAAAGTGGATCTGGGGGTCGACCTCTTCGACGACGACGACCAAAAAAATATTTTTTGGGCTAGTTGCGACATTGAACGCGAAACTTTCACACAAGGTGCTGTTGGCCAAGCCGAGCCCATTGCTCTATTCAAAACCCCACGTTTCATTGTAAAGTTTGGAGATACAGGCGTCTTTATGTTTGTAAGCGTGATGCTATATGGGAAGTGGTCTTCGTTCAATGTCAAGTCGCTGGACCCTGGCAGAGCAAAAGATGCAGAGGGACCTCTTTGTGTAACTCAGCTACTTTGCATGACTAGAAGGATGGAAGGATGATACTCATACTATTGGATACTGTCCCATACATTGCGAGCTAACAGCTATTTCTTCACAATAGCTCACTGCTGTCCACTCTATTAGGCGATTCTCCTGCTTCAGACATTCATTTCCATGATTGGATTTTCATGTTGATCCGAGTTGATTTGGCTGAGCTACGCTCATACAAGGTTACTTCAGCTGAGCAACATAGAGCATGGTTAGATGTGGATTGACAATCCGTCTTGGCTGTATCTCGGTCAAATCAACTCGATCAACATAATCCAATCATGGAAATGAATGTCTGAAGCAGGAGAATCGCCCACATGTCATAGAGTGGACAACATTGCTGATTGTGAGGAAATGGCTGTTAGCTCGCAATGTATGGGATATTGTCAATAGTATACAGTATCATCCTTCCATCCTTCCAGTCATGCAAAGTAGCTGAGTTACACAAAAGAGAAACTTTCCTGCACTTTTGCTCTGCCAGGGTCCACCTACTTGACAATGAACAAAGACCACTCTCTATATAGCATCACGCTTACAAACATAAAGACGTTTGCAGTCTCAAATTTACAATGAAATGCGGGGTTTTTATTAGAGCAATGGGCTCGGCTTGGCCAACAGCACCTTGTGTGAAAGTTTCGCGTTCAATGTCGCACTAGCCCAAAAAATATTTTTGGTCGTCGTCGTCGAAGAGGTCGACCCCCAGGATCCACTTTGGCTGGTAGCGACATTTGCGAAATCTGGGATTGGCAAGCTTGATCGTGAAACTGGCACCCAAGGTGCAGTTGGCCAAGCCGAGCACATTGCTCTAATAAAAACCCCACGTTTCATTGTAAAGTTTGGAGATACAGGCGTCTTTATGTTTTTACTATGTTGTAAGCGTGATGCTATATGAGAAGTGGTCTTTGTTTAATGTAAAGTAGTATGACTATAATAGAGCAAAAGATGCAGAGGGCGTGTTTGTGTAACTTGAGTCATTCAGCACAGGCGATGCATGATTCTTGTACACTATTTAGGAATAGTTTAAAATGCCAGCTAATAACCTTAGTCCTCCCATTCTCCATTGTTGTCCAATCCAATGCATACGAACGATTGTCCTGCTCCAGCCCAGCATGCCCATCATTTAACTTTCTTGATCCGATGAGATTTGACCGAAAAACGCTCAAACACAGAAACATCATCCAATATCAGAAGAATCAAGTTGGTAAGTTATTTGTAAACTGCCGGCTAATAGCCCATTCCTTCCATTCACCTTTGTTGTCCGATCCAATGCACACGAACGATTCTCCTGCTCCAGCCCATCATCCCCATCCTTCAACTTCCATGATCCGAGAGGATTTGACTGAAAAACGCTCAAACACAGAAGTATCGCCCAATATGAGAAAAATCATTTTGCAAAGTTATTTGTAAACTGCCAGCTAACAGCCCATTCCTCCCATTCACCTTTGTTGTCCAATCCAATGCATTCGAACGATTGTCTTGCTCCAGCCCAGCATGCCCATCGTTACTTTCTTGATTCGAGTAACCTGGTAGTAAGGTAATGGCTGTTGTTGGATCATCATTATCATGTAAAGTGTAAAATGGCACACCTTTAGGATCTGTAGTACCTGTACGTGTACCTATTGTCTATTACGAGGATGATGATGGGTGGATAGTGTGTGTATAGGGTAATTGAGTGGCCTCAGTGTAATAGCAGTAGGGGATTTAAACTTGGGGGTCAGTAGCTCCCACGACGAGACAACGCTTATCTTCTTTCTCCCCTTTCCTTATTGTCCACGCTTGTATGATCAAGGTAATGTACTGTAAAGGAATGCTCTTGTTGGCTGTGAGGTATTAATGTAGTTCTGAACATACGTGTCGGGAGTTAGCTGAAGGAATAGGCGTGGACGAGGTGGTTGGTGGTTGCCATGGCGATATTGTTGCTTCCTGCTGTCATTGCTATTCCCGCCTTACGCTTGGTGTCAACAGGTACGTCAGAGTCCAATCTTTGCAGCCAATTGGTTTAATCGAGCGCGTCAGCTTGTATAGAGGGCAAGTTTGGTTTCAAGACGTTGGCTGGTTTGGCGTTTTGTTTCAGCTCAACTATACTACACCATGGTTTTCGGTTTCCAGTAACCAACAACAACGGGTCTTTGTGTATGGAAAAGGCAAGTACAATGAAACAGACAATGAAAAGGGTGTTTATTGTGTGTGTGCTAATAATGAATTGAATAGGTTTCTTTGGTCAGGCAATGCAACTTGGGGCATCATCATCATCTCTTTGGGTTCAAGTCCCGGCCTGTATCAAGTGGCCACTACATCGCTCTGCACTAGCCAAGTGTGCTGACTTCTTGGAACGCGTCAGGGCTCTATAGGCCTGCGTTGAGTTGAGGATAGATTCGATGACGATGGATTTTGGAAGAGCATGGTCACCGTGTTGAGGTAAAAGGGGATTTGCCGGCCGTGAATGTGTTGACATCGGTGCGAACCAACAGCTCTTCTCGTGATAGGCTCGTTCTTTCCTTGAGGTTTTCTTTTCATGAGGTGGGAAATGATTGGAAGGATTGGATTGGGGATCATTCTTTCTTTGGAGAGGATAGATAAGAAACTATGAGCCTGGCCTTGCGTGATCGTGCGGTGCTTTCCTCAAGAAGTCGAATCGCCCGACGTTGCTCGTGGTGGGTGGCGTTTGGTTTGTGAATTCTTTCTGATTTGCTTTCTTCCTTGGAGAGGATCTCGCTAACGGTGACAAATCGTCATCATTCCCACATTATCAGATGGTCTACTTGGCTGCTTTTTACTTATAGGAACACTACGGCGAACACGATGATTACGACATTCACAGCAACAAACTACTACGATCACCACATTCACAACAATGACAATGATAACGACAACGAGATTCAAAAGAGGCTGCAAGATCTCATTCTTTTCAACTTGTTTGTTTTTATTGGGTGACGGATGCCGATTGACGGCCGGTGACGAGTACGGATGATGACGGACGACGACACGAGGACGGTGGTAGCGGTAGCAAGATAGCTAGATGAAATGACATTGTTGTACAGGCTTGGACTTTAGCTTGTGGATTATACTATTGGTTCGAAGATGAATAATAAAGGTGGTTGGTTATCCGGTCATCACAAGCAGTATATAGGTTTTGTGATACAATAAGAAGGGAGTGGGAAGTGGGGAGGGCAGAAGAGATAAAGTGAAGTGATCCCTGCATTGAGTTTCAGGATGAGTGACCGATCAATATGTATATGCAATTGTATGTAGCTTATTCCTTTCTTATTGCTTGTGGATTATAGCTTAGATGATGGGATGATAAAAGTAGCTCCTGTGATCGGTCTTGTAATAAGGATAAGCACTCTATTTTTTCATATGGAACAAGCGCAATGATGATGCATCTCGCAGGCTTCTTACTACAATTTAATGATTGAGGTGGGCAGCTGTTCCACTTGGATGATTTCAACAGCATTGTATCTTAGTTGCAGGATAAAGTAGAGACTTGGTTACATATAAAACAATGTGGAATGAAACGCATTAATGATGGCATCGATACCACGACAACATGGATAGATAAGATGAGCACGTCATAACAACATCACTAGGATCGTGAGTTTTCGTTTTCAGTTACGTACTTGATAGTGCGTTACAATATCAGACATGCAAAGGCAGAATGTATGTCAATCAAGAACATGGTTTAATGATTACGATATGTACTAGAAGATAAACAAGTAGCTGTTGGTTTCTCAGCAAGGCTTCAGTACTCACAGGATGACCAACGAGAAGGTCGCTACTCAACCATCCCCAACCTCTACCTGTAGGCACCAATTCGGAATCGACAGGGGCGCTTGTAAATGCCACTTTAAGGTGCCGGGACTTGACGCGCCAAAACCTCGTTTGGAAGAAACCATGCTTGTGTCTTTGAGATAGAAAAGTGTAGCATGTTTCTTGTGAGCGAGAGCAAATAGGTGAAAGAATACTTATCTTCCCTCTAGTTTCCTTCCAGCTAGATCCTTTGGCATTACCCAAACAAAGCACTTGCTGGTG